>NW_027255089.1:0-45562 GCF_042242105.1 Pempheris klunzingeri
GTATACAATTACAAAAATTAAATGTTAGAAGATTCTTTGGGATAATGTTTATGCGCTCAACTAATATAAACCATAAAATTAAAATACAATATATATATATATATATATATTTAACGAATGATTCACTCAACAGAATAGATTTGGCTAATCTTAGTCAACATATAGTCAAAAAATTGCCAATTATCTCTATGAATTGATCTTAACCACTGTTCGTGTAGGTAAGAATCAAGGAGATGTCTTGGTACTCCGCTCATTCGTCGCGAGATTTTTTTTTAGGTGATGCCATACAACTTCTACAGTATTAGTGTGGAAGCCTTCTTGAGTTACATATTCTTGAGAATGGTTAACTGTTATGTTTCTGTAACCATAAATCCTGAGCTTTCCGTAACCTTTCCATTCATCAGTAAATATTGTTGTCCCATGTTCTACTTCTTGTAATATTAACCTAATTAAAGTTACCTTATCTCTTCTCTGCACAATAAAAAATCTGGACTCAAATAAACTTCGTTTTCCTTCACCATCAACATAACACTCACATATTCCTACCACCCAGGGGCCGTCAATGCGGTTTCCATATCGCTCTACATCCAGATTGCTATCAGAGCCATCATCTTCAGATTCATTTGGAATGAACGTTTCGTTTGGAGCACTTCGCCATCTGTCAAACTCCAAGTACCTTCCTCTGTTGTTTTTTCTTTTTCCTCGCAGTAAACACTCATCTATTTCAATTATAGTTTCAGGACTACCCATCTTTTCCCTACGTTTGAATACTTTTGTGCATATAATTCTCATGGAGGAATACCAATAACTAATGGTCTTTTCTGTAATTGAAGTTAAAATTACTGTTCTACACCTTAACTCTTCAACGCACCATAGGTATATAATTTCAAATATATCCGGAATCGATAGTTTAGAGGAGTTGTTTCCATTCATGTTCATTATTGAAAAAAATGTTGACGTTCGTAAGGAAAAATGAGTTTTGCACTTTTGACTATGTAAATTTATATTTTTTTCTTAATAGTTAAGTTACTTTTAACATATATATGTCAATTTATGTTCGTCGTCATCGGCTTTGGTCACTGTTTGAGTCATTGGGCCTCCCTTTCTTGATTATTTTCAGTTTAAAGGTATTGCGTTTACGGCAGTTTTTACACCTTTCGGGTCTCTGGAGCAAAGATCATTCATTTAAAAAAATCAACTAATGCTTCTTTGTTGAGTAATAAACGGTAAAACTGGCGTTGACTCTTGAAAAAAACCATGCTGCACACTTTTACTGCGCGATTCGACCTTTGAGTTAAAAAAACAACTGAAACTTAAAAGGAAATTAATTTTATATTTATATGATAATTAATAAAATATTCTCAAACTTGTCTAAGGAGAAATTTACAATGTTAATTATTCAAAAAACAAAGGAACGCTAAAAATAAATTTCACACGAATTTACATTATATAAAAAAAATATTCAATAATATTTCTGAATGTGTTATAATGGATTTATTCATCAAAATAAAAAGAATAACACTGGTGCGCAAGAATGTGCGTCGTGGTCGATTATTCCCGAATCAGGATTTATGCCAATATTTAGAAATTAAATTTCTAAGATAATTTTTACCTGGACCATATTTTAAAATCGAGCTAATATGAATTTTGAATAAATCGGGAATTTCTGACATGCGTAACATGCCGAATTTTAAGAGGCTGGATACTCCCTCATTACCGAGAATTAGACTCGGATTACACTGGGATCCGTCTTCGCCACCAATGGCCAAAAAAACTATATATTAGATGCTTTTTGCATTTAAAAATGTTCATAACAACAGAATTTGTACTAAATCTTCTAACATGTCCATGTTATAAGACGTTGGAAGGTGATTAAACATTTGGAAAAAAATGTATTAAATATTTAATGTAATTTCTATTATAGATAAAATCATCAAAATTTTCAAGAACGTAAATACCTGGATGCATGCCACGAGAAATTCCGAAAGCTTGATTATCGAGTTTTTCCAACGGATGGGATGAGTTTAATATTAACCATGTAATTGATATTATTTGACACCACAAAACTATGAATTATTGAGATTCATAGTCTAAAGCTATAAATAAAAGTGACGGCACTGGTGGAGAAGACGGATCCCGGATTAAAGGGATTATGGGATTACGCAGCTTTTTAATCCAGTTAAAATGAATTTGAATCTACTTGCTTCAATAATATCTTCTGAAGAAATACTGTCAATTTTTTGAAAGAAAAAAATATTATTTATGACGATATCACCATGTTGTAAAACTTATGGCAGACTAATGACTGTTGTAAAAAAATGAATCTATAATATACCCATGCCCTTTTCATAAACAAAATAACATTTCGTTGAAAAGTTGAACATTTTTAGAAAACACAAAGTTCAATTTCTGTACTTTTATAAAAATCTGCTACTATTGGAGCACAGCAAGACGAATATTTCGTACTGTAGAAGAGTTTGGTTTGGATAAGAAAATGGTTATAAGCTGGCTCCAGCATTTTAGAGATGTTTGCTCGAGATTTCTTATACATAATGAATATCAAATTGGTGGTGATGGACATATCGAACAAATAGATGAATCTTTAATTGCGAAGGCGAAATATAAATGTTGGAAGGTCGCCCAAGCAAAGGTGGGTTTTTGGTGATTACGATGTGATGGATAAAATTGGGTTTCTTGTTCTGGTTGATGATAGAACAGAAAATAAACTATTAGACTATGTTAAACGATTTATAAATCCTGGAACTATCATCCATTCAGATAAATCGCCGAGTTATAATAATATTACAGCTATGCGTGTGTATCCCCCATACAAGCACGATTCGGTTAACCATTCAAAAAATTGTAAGGATCCTCTAACAGGAGTCCACACAAATAATGTCGAGTGCTATTGGAAGAATGCAAAAAGAAAATTTAAAATAATGGGTGGAGTCCAAACAACTACATTATCAAGCCACCTAGACGAGTTCATGTGGCGTGAGTTATATGGAAAGGATGGTATTTCTGCTATGAATAATATATTACACCAAATTTCATTAGAATATCTATTATAGTGTAGTTTTTATAATTGTTAAAAATTTTTGCAAAATGAAGATTAGAGGATTAGACTAGGATTACGCAGGGATCCGTCTTCTCCACCAGTGCCAAAGTGACTATAGGATGATTCCACTTAATTATATAGGTATATGTGGAGCGTGTGGCTCCCCAATTTTTAGCATTTTTTGAGCTTTTTTCCCAAAACGGTCAAAAAAAATCAAGTTTGATCTTCTCATCTGGAGCGATATAAATTTTTTTTCTAAATATGAAGACAAAAATTTTATTTTTTATCCCTTTTATGAGGTCATCGTGTACAATTTAATCCAACGTTTGAACATACATTTCTTCATTTCACCATGACGGAATATGTTTTTAACTAAAATTATAAATTAAAATATTGAATACATTTTTTAGTTGATGTATATTTAAGTAACATAAATCTATAAGTTAATATTTACAATTGTTACTCTGGCGCGTAGTATTTTGACAATATCTCCACACATATATGTTTTTTCATTATATTTTAAGGTCATTATAAGCTATAATAGTATTTTTAGTTATTTAAATTTTTTTTTGACTCAAAAGCTTTTCATATAAAGGGTGATATTTGACATTCATTGATATAAAGTCTCCTAAACTGAACTTAAAGAGTGAATATTAATTGGAAAATAAAAAAAGACTAAGTTTATTCAATATAAAAAAATTTATAAGTGAAATAAAACTTTAGAAACAAAAATATTTTCGATTACAGTAAAAAATTTAAAATAGTTAAAGTTATATAATATATTTATATAATTTTTTGTTAATATATTAATTTTTACCTTTAATATTTTTTTATTGTAAAAAGTGTGTTATAACTTAGTTGAAATGATTTTATTTTTATTTTTTTATATGTTTTGACTTTTTTAACAAAAAAAATTTTGAATAATTTTCTGTTCAGATACGTGATAGTTTATCCAATGTCTTTTTGGCTGAAATAAATGTATTATCTATTTAATATCTTTCAAAAATAATACAAAAAACAAGGAATTGAAAAATTCATTTTAATATAAACAAATTATGAAATATAAACTGACTATAATTATATAACTGTCACAGTTGAAGTGTGCCACATTTTACAATAACACAGTAGAAAAGTTGTTCTGAAATATTTGGACTGAAATCTACTTAAATTTATAAAAAAAATATAAAGTTCAATATGCATATCGGTTTGTATTCTAATATAATTTTATAAGTTTTGAAAACACATCAAACACTTCCATCTTAGAATGGAAGGTAGATTAAAACCACGCTTCTTGGAGGTGGTAGTGAATCTATTCAAACCAGACTCCCTCTCTTATTCTAACCAACCTGGTATTTAAAACGTTTCAACAACATTCAATGGTGTTGGAATGCCTGCCATCATCAACATATCGCTCCGGATGGACTAATGGTTTTTCCGTCAAAGCCATAATCTGGGGAGCGTGTTGTAAACCCAACTTTCTTCACTCTAAATTGTGGTTCATGGAGTGACCATATTTAGAATGATGGGCACAAGAGTCTTGGCATCCATTTTTTCACGGTATGACGAAAACTCGTCACAGCGAAAACTCGGGCGGATGCGCGCGCAGTAAATTGAAAAAAATGGCCGGAGCGTTGGTGTTGAATTGGATTACAAACTACTTACAACCCAAAGAAATAAAGAGATGGTATTGTACAAGAATTATTTTTACACGAAGAACATCGTCAGAATCAAAACTCTGTGTCTTGGAGATGTGTAAATAGACAGTGCACTGCAAAATTAACGACATCACCAATTAGTAGCATCGAGAAGATTGATTGTTGTGGTGTTCACAACCATGTTTTATCAGAGAATGAAATCTCACAAAAACTTTTGTTGTCAAAAGTTAAAGATATAACTGAAAATAGCGCTTACACGACGCATCAAGTTTATTATTGTGCCACGGCATCAAAAACCCAACACGAATTACCTCTTCTTAACAAAAATCATTTATACAAGAATATTCAAAATTACAGAAAAAGAAAAAGCATTGAAATAGATGTAACAAAAAGTTTCGAAGAACTTAAAGTTAATACCCTTAGGGGTGAAACGTTTTGTATTCATGACTCTGGAGTTGGAACTGATGATAGGATTGTAATTTTTGCCACTCAGAATAACCTATCACATTTAAAGAATAGCTCCGTAGTAATTGGTGATGGTACGTTTAAGGTGTGCCCAAAGGAGTTTCTCCAATTGTATACCCTTCATGGCAAACTTTCTTCAAAGACGTTTCCATTAGTTTACATTCTATTAACAAGTAAAAAAGAGCAAGATTATTACAGAGCTCTAAAAATTATCTACGAAAAATGTAACTCAAGTTTTCCTAATTATTTAATAATTGATTTTGAACTATCAGCATATGTTGCTTTTAAAAAAGCAACAAAATGCCCAGATTTATTTTTGCCTCTTTCATTTTGGCCAGTGTATATGGCGCAAAGTACAAAAACTTGGGTTATGTAACGAATTTCGTAATAATCACTCATTCCGATTATTTATGAAATGCGTGACATCACTGGCATTTGTTCCAATAGAATTCGTCGAATATGAATATATGAAACTGTTAAATAGTTCATCAGAGTTTACAGAGATTGATATGAGTAGTTTCTTCTATTACTTCGAAAAAAACTTCATGGCTTCATCAAAATATCCACTCGAATCCTGGAATGCACATACTAGAATTCTAGGCAATATTCCATTAACCTCAAATTTCAGCTGAGGTTTTTAACATGCACATCTACGGAAGATTTGAACAGTGTCATCCCGAATTGTCACCTTTTCTTGAAAAACTCAAAATAGTTCAAAGTGATACAGAAAATGGCATCGAATTCAACCTCTCCAGGTTGTCGCATGTACCAAATACTCCCTACCAAAGAAAATTAGAACAATTAAAACAAGTCTGTAATGATTACGCACCGTGTGAAACTATGAGCTACATTAAACTAATAGCAAAACTCTATAGCTGAAAATTTGACTAATAAATACATATATTTATTAGTCTTTTGATGGATGTTTTTATATATTTTGCGCATGCGCATATAATAAAACTTATTGCGCATATTCGGCCGAGTTTTCGCTGTGACGAGTTTTCGCTTTTTTGTTCTTCACTCTAAATTGTGGTTCCTGGAGTGACCATATTTAGAATGATGGGCACAAGAGTCTTGGCATCCATTTTTTCACATAGAAGTATCAAACTTCTTCCAGGTTTCTTCGGCTCTCCTCTGTTAATGAACAAAGAAAGATGCCAAAGACCCAAAACCATAAACTCTATGCCATATCGTTCTATTTTGGTAACGATAGGTTCCATGTCATCTAAAAAGTGAACATTTTTTTAAATTTATATATTTATTACCATAAAAGAACTCCACATTGGTGTCTGAAGAGAAATATACACTCCGCTTTGCGTATCTTTTTTTCAAACAATAAAAAAGTTTTATTAAGTAATTACTTTTGCAAAGAACTAGAGGTTGGGGGTCGTGAACCTCCTTATCTTTTTGCCAATTTCCATTTGTCGAAAAACAAATATCGACCTTTGTTCTTTTTGCGTTTTCCACACAGCAAACTTTCGTTAATCTCTACAAGAAACATGGACCTCTTAATTTCTTCCGGTCACCGAAAAAATCAGAAACGACGTTTCTGATTTTTGCAACCAAATATATATATATAAATTTTCATTAAAATTTAATCTCTCAATGGATAATGGATGAGAATATTGTGTGGTTCAGGGTCCAATAATAAATTATAATCATAATTTATATATTATATATATATAATATATATTAATTATGCGACGCATTAAAGGAGACCGACGACGACATAAAGGAGAATTCCTTATAAGGAGACATATTCGCTTTGCAAGATTTACCACAATCTTATTATAAAAAGATAAAAATACCAAATAACTTTTTGCAAATGTAGATGCATTGTAACGTAATTCCGTTCCTTCCATTGAACGATGTCTCGCTTACAGGGGTATATATCTTGCAGTTTTTGCATCTTACACGGACATTATGCATAAGTTTTGCTGTGACCATTAACTAGAACTATTTTTCATAACCGCTAACAAGAACAAAAGAAATCTTCGTTATTTCTGACGTGTTGAAAAACTCATTTTATTATCTCGGTTGCGATAGAGGAAGTTGTTTTGATGTTAGTATTGTATTGACCATAAACCGAAGAATCGGTATGCTTATTTAAGAAATCTTTTAATCTCCGCGATGATTGAAAACACTGCCCTACTTGCAAAACAAAATCAAAAATGTATACTTGTGGTCCTATATTACCTACGTGCAATAAAGTTGACTCTGTATGTAATTACTTATTTTAAATAAGTCGATACCAACTTGAATTTGATTCAATAATGTATTTTGAAAAAATTATTAAACAAAAACTGTAAAATAAATCACATTTCTTTATATTGTTTAATTTCCATAAATTTTTGTTCGACGATTCTGTGATACTTCGCCTTTTTGTACGTTTATTATTTGACGCTCCGATAAAAAATATTAACCGCAGTTGTCCTGTCGCCATCAAAGAGGACGTCCCCATCAATACCGCCAATTAATCATGTATTTATTTTTTCGTATATTAATAAAACTCATAGGTTTATTTTTCGAAAAGGATTTTAAAAAGATTTTCTTCTAAGAAGTCATTAAACACAAACAAACTAAGCATAAACACTAGTGTATTGTTTGTTACAAAAAAAACTATAAGCAATTGATGTTATTGGAGTAAAGTAACAAAAAAATTAATATAACATAATTTTATGTTTATTTTCCAACATTAAAGTGAATGTTTAGCAATATAAAGCATTATTTTTATCATAGTTATTGATTAATTAATTTTTTTCTGTTAATTAACGTATAACGAGTTTTGTTTCATATAAACTACAAAACGTACAAAAAACCCAAATAAAATAATTTAAACTAAGTTATAGCACTTTTATCACAATACAAAAAAATAAAGGTAATAAATTAATAAAACAATATAAAATAATACAAAGTTAATTATGTATCTATTCTTATTTTCCTGTTTTACAATACTCGAAATATTGTTTCTTTCTAAAGGTTTATTTTACTTATAAACTTTATATTGAATAAACCTATTGATTTTGATTTTCCTATTAATACTCACTCTTTAGGTTCACTTTAGTAGACTTTTTATCATTAGTGTCAAATAACACCCTCTAGATTAATAGCTTTTCGTTTGAAAAAATTTAGAAAACTAACTTTTATTTCATAGCTTATATTAAACTTAAAAACATTTTAAGCAAACTAATAAGTGTAGAGATATTGTTAATATACTACACACCAGAGTAAAAATCATAATATTAACTTATTGATTACTGCCACTTAATATACATCAATTAAAAAACGTATTCAACGTTTTAATTAAAAATTTCACCAATAAAACATATTCCTTTATGGTTAAGGTTAAATGAAGAAAGGTATGTGCAAATGTTGGATTAAATTCTACACGATGACTTCAAGAAAGAGATAAAGATAAAACTTTGATTTTCTATTTAGAAAAAATATTTTATATCGCATTAGATGAGAAGACTAAACCTGATTTTTTGAGAACATTTTGGAAGAAAAAACGCTAAAAAACGATATAAATCGGGTAGCAACACGCTCCTCATATACCTAAAAATCTAGTCATATTTTTGTAACAAAAATTTTTTAATAAAAAAATGTTTATTTGTAAAATTCAAAATTCTTTTTAATTTAAATATTTTCTATGCAAAAATAACAAATTATAATAAATATACTTGATAGTGACGTTATTTAATAAATCTGTCTGTTAAACGTGTTATGAAATATTTCTACTTCTATATTAAGATTGAGGAAAATGTGAGCCAAATTTATTCATAAAATAAGGAAAATTATCACCAAAGATTCTTAAACTATACAAATTACTTTATTTTTTAAAAAAGTTAGAAAGCATAAAGAAAAATATAATTTTGAATCATACATTTAGTAAACTCAGATAGCGATCACTTCTTTGAGCTTCATTGAAAATTGCATTTTAAATTTATTTTTTAAGGATAATAATAGTTAAGTTATGGAGCAAATATAATAAATAAGTAAATATTACATAAGTATAGGTAAACTATTTTAAAAATCAAAAACATGCCTTGATACAAGTGATATATCAAGGCATAAAAAAATAGGTTATAATACAGCAAAAATGAACTTTATAAAGCTATATATATATAATAGATTAAACTAAAATAACCTTTGAAGATCACATCATCAATAAATTACACTCTTATGTTCAATTTTGACCAAACATAACGTAAGAATATTCGAATTTAGTTTTATAATATCATTCTTTACAGATAGTAACCATCCTAATTTTGTTAATTAAAATATTCTTTTGAAAAATTAGTGTTATATTCTGATGTTAAATTTTTTTAAATATTAATTCATATAAAGCGGTATAATCATATTATTTTTAAGATGCATAAATCATAATACTTTGTTTTTAATTATCAATAAGTTTTTATGTTGAATCACTGATTTATAGTATTATCATAATTATAATAATTTTATTTATTTATAAATTCATTAGTTATTGTAGATATTATTAATTTTTTAAACGTAATGATGAAAGATGCTATTTTACCTTCAAGGTAATAGAAAATAGTAAAAGAACATTAATAATTATTTTTTTCACCCCCACATTGACTGCTGTTAATTAGCACTAAACAAAAAAAACACTCCGAAAACGTACACTGATAATAATAATAATGATATATCTTAATAGTGAATTGTTATGGTAAATAAAGTGTTAATCAGTGTACTATTTTAATTTAAACTAAATCATAATTTCAATTCCTTTTTTTGAGAAAATAAACCAATATTATAGCGACTACGATGAGAATAACTGCAACCGTAACAACTACAGCGATGATACTATATTAGATTACTAAAAATATAAGATGGAATAGATGGTTACATGATTTTTTTCGAGCTAAAATATCTAAAATTTTTAGTAAAAAAATTTATATAGAGTATAAATTAAATTACCTACTATATCCTTTCGAATCAGGACCTATATAAAAATTTCAAACCGTTAATAATTATTTCTAATGCTCAAGTGCTTACAGATCTTTTTAACACCATATATTGCAATATCATCTTTGACTTGAACATATAAGTCATATGTTGTAGCGTTATCAACTCCAGTAATATTGAATCCCGTGCAGAGTGGTTGTTCAGAACAATAAATGTAGATAGGATCGATACATTGTTTAACCAAGCTAATTTTACTTTCATCTTTAACGTCTAGTATTTTCCATATGCATTTCAAACTTGGACTACTACCATCTGGTAGAACATTCTTCACAATTAAGGTATAATTTTTTCTAGTTATATCAATTTTTATCAATTTCTTCACATCACTAGGCGGTTTTTTTTTGGTTTGTACTTCTATTATAAGTTACATAAAAAAATTATAAAAAATAACGTATTATATCTAAAATGAAATTATAGAAATTAATTTTATTTATACATATAACATAATTTAAAAATAATACATTGAATTAAGATTCTATATTATTATATGTTTAGAAGTCTATTAAATTCTGTGAAAATTACATTAAGTAAGAATTTTTTTACCATATAAAACGCAAAATTATCGATCTTGATTTCTTTTTTTTAGCACATTTACACCAAACCATTGTATTGTATAGTAAAATTTTTTAAATCTAGCAACTATACTAGAGGTATTAGACTATTTACTCATTTATCGCCAGATTTTTAATATAAATTTTAAATTGTCCCAAAAAGATTATCCTTCTAGATTCATTTTTATATGTACCTTTTCATGTTAAATTCTAAACATCTTACTGTTTAATAACAAGGTTTTAAATTTATAATATATATAAATTAAAATCATAGTAGCAAAAAAAGTCTCCCAAAATTTATATAAAACATTTCTCAAACTATCTTTAGAAATTGTGGTCGTCTTCAAAACCGATTAACATGATAATATATAATAACAATTGATACAGCAAAAATTATTCTTTGTGAATTGTATCTACTAGTTTAAAAAGTAATATGCTAATACAGATTTTATTTTTTTTAAACATAAAGAAGTTTATTTTCATAATATTTTAATTTATATGATATCGAAAGATAAGGTTTAAATAAATGTGATGTTTGCTTGTGTACCACACGGGCTTTTCTATATAAATATACTTTAGAAGTTATATAAATCAGTTATTATAGTAAGTAAATAATTTATATAACAAAGTTAATATAAATATTAATCACTATTATTTTTTTGTAAAAAAGTAATAGAGTATTGTACAAAAATATAATCTGTTGTGTTTAATATTTCACAATTTGATTAATTTATACTTGTTAATTAGCTTTTTATGTACAATAAAATTTTATGATTGTATATTTATATATCTAATAAAATGTTTCACTCTATTATCTCTATTAATATTTATGTATTTTAGAAGTTAAATTTTCCTAAATCATTATTTAAAAGAAAAATGGTATCAAGTAGTTAAAACTATTCTCTTTTTTTTAAATTAAAATAGACTTTATGCATTATTGTCTATATGTACGAGCAGATTTGACATATGAATAAAGTGGACCTATAGTCACTGATAAAAACGTGTCTTTCTGACTAGAAGTAAAATAATTTTAATATAAATATACTTTAACAATAAAATCAAAATAAAAGAAATAATTTGTCTTTATTCTCATAGTAGTTATTGTGTAGTATGAGTTATTTTATTTTTATACTTGTTTTGAAGTTTTATTAGATGAAAAATAGATTTTGTGTTTAGAAATTTCTTGTCACATTCAATAAAATAATTTTTCATAAGTTTACAAAAAGAACTTGTATAATTTTTTCACTACACTAAATAAAAATTTTGAATCTCAGTAACATAAAGCAATTGATCATATAACTTCATATCATAGTATAAAGATATTTTAATGGTATGTAATTAAAAAAAATTCAAACTCAAATAAATCAAACTAATTTAAATGATAAAAGTTAAGCAAGATTTTATGATAGTTAGTTAATTGCAAAAGTTCTATTTACATTCTTTCCACCCTTAATGTAAAACAAAAATTTACAACTCTCAATGTGAAAGTTATATAATTCGATTATAATATAATCAAGATAATCAAATAGATTATACTGAATTTAATATAGGAAAGACAGATATATCTAATGAAGTTTATTTAACAAAGTATTTTATTTAACAATAGTCGAATTTGCCAAAAAATTACCATGTTTCTTTCAAAGAATAAAAAAATAATATTTTTTACGAATTACATAACTATTAACCCTATTTTATTCTTCCAGTAATATTATTATATATTAAAAAATTTTATTTTTGGCTAACTCTGTCTAATATTACCTAGAAATTTGTTGTTTTGATACTTTATAATATTCATCCTGCTATTTCCTCATCATATTAAATTTTATAGTTATAATTAAATCAAAAAGTAACTTTTTAACACACAATTGGTTATATACTATTTCATTTAAACTGAGCAACGTTATAAAAGAAACATTATTTAAAATAGACTTTCTCATGCCTATGTTTAATTGTTTATAGTAATTTCAAACTAAAAAAATGTAAACTTATGAAATCAGAAATTAATAATTAAAAAGTACGTTATAACTGTATGTAGTTGATAAAAAGAGCCTATAAATAAATAAATATATATATATGAATATTTTAACAAGATTGCTGGCATAGCTATCATAGGAAGGTATTATATAATATGAATTTATCTGACTTATTAATCCATATTTACAAAATAACCTACTATATGTACTATTACACTAGATTTTTGCTTTAAATACTATTCTATGCATGTATCAGAATTCAGATTGGTATTAAGAAGTATAATATAACATATAATTAACACAATTATTGTTGTCTTATTTTAGATTCTAATATGCTTGATCACATCTTACTAATGGAAGTTATTTAACCCGTTAGTTAAGATATAATTCATATAAATATTATATATGTATAATACCTGTTTTAATATTCATTATTTCATGTCCATTGATATCATTATTAGAAATTACTTTGATATCATACGATAATCCTGATTCCAGGTACATGATTTCAACATTGACTTTACAGAATTCTCTACATGGTCGAAAACCACTACATATAGCTTCATAATAATCCCCCTTATCTTTTGGACTCACATAGTAAGTACAGGTTTTTTCATCATTCCCACTTAGAGATCCATCCATTGCTGATACGATAAAACCTGAATCAGTTGGTACAGCATTAACATTATATGTTATGCTACTGGACGACCCTTTATATAAGATTAAAAATTGTTATAATTTTGTCACTCTTACTTGTTTTAACGAATATTCGTTCATAAAAGACGGATCGACCTATGAAGTCGATTGGAATTTCAATAATGTACGGATTTCCATCTTGTAGTCCGACTATTTCTATTGAATCACGATCAGTGTCGCATGAACGGCCTCTTTTTTAGTACATTCTGCGACTGTTACAATGCTACTTGGTAAAGTTGCTTGATGTTGACCTATAGTTAGAACAGTATAAGTCTCATCATCATCTTCTATATTTGTTTTAAAATATTCAATGTTAATATTTATTTTAGCACCGGATAAAACACGCACCATACTATAAAAAGGATCTTCTACAATAACTAAATTTTTATTATATATTGTCACAATATATATTGCAGAATTACCAAATTTATTATGATTATAATCAGGTCTTTCACTAGGATTTTCTGCTGTTGAGATTGATATTTTGACTTTAGTTATTGACTCTGTAAACTTAAGTTCCACATAATCACAAGGAGCATAACACGTTTTGCCTCCAGTATTATCGCAGTTAGTATTAGTAGGATCATAATCATTGGATCCATCAAAATTTCTTATATAAAACCTGCATATTTTACTGGGCATAGGGTTTTGAAATTTTAACAAGTATATATCTTTTTCAGTATTTGATTTAACAGTTACGTAAAACTGGAGTCCATATACTTCGATCTTCTTTTTCATGTATTTGTTTGGCATAAAATAATAGAATGAAGGAAGTCCCTCACAATCCATTTGGTAAAATGGTATTAAATTATTATATCCACCAAAATTTGAAGCTACCATGATATTATCACATCCTGCATCGGTTTCAAATGTTTCATAGGTAATGTTTCTGTATTTTATGTTACATGTAACAGTATTGCATGTACTTATTTGAAATCGTAAATTATTTTCATGGACATCCGTTACTACCCGTGGAATTTCAAGCAGAACTAAACTAAAATTATATTGTATAATTTTGTGTATTTATACTTGTTGAGAACCCAAAAATGCGTATAACTGGATTATTCTGTAGTTCTCCTCCAATATGATCATCAGAGCTGCCAACATTAATATATTTAATTTTTGGTGAAAACATTGTGTAATCTACCACAACCTGATGATCACAACGTGTTAAACACATACCAGATATATCATCGACAACACCTTCACAATTAGGAATATCTCCATATTCATTACTTCCAACAATAAATTTTTTCAGGTGGCAAAAATAACTAGACGGATAATCTGTTCCGGTCATTTGGAATTCTATAACATTTTTTTTTGGAGTCTTTTTGAAATAACTTTTATATGTAAGTTCTTGACAGGCCACGTTATTTTTATTTGTATCTATAAAAAGCTATTGGTATAAATAAAGTATGAATAATTACATATTATAAGAAGAAGCAAAAAGGTTGTGTAAACCAACATTCTCATTATTAAAGATTATTTTATTATAACGACTTTTTTGACTTATATATAATTATTCGGCTGGTTAAATGTTACACCCTAATTTTTATTTAAATGAATTCCTTTGGGATTACCGCTCCTATTCCCATTCTTTAGTTACACCTATGGGACTAGGTCAGTATATTGATATAGCTTCAAAAAAAATGATGCATTTTATCTTATTCGTAATATATTAATTATATACGATTCTTTTGTTAATTTTTAACTTTATTGTAACGGTTATTAAAAATGAAATATTTTTTATGATAAACTAATGGGCACAGCGGGAGTTAGTAGGAAAAAGCTTATAATTAATAATTATTCGTGCAAAATCTTATTAAATGTATTTATATATATTGTTTTTTTTTAAATCTAACCTAAAAAACAGATATTACTATTAAATTACACTTATATCAAAAGTTCTACATTTTAAAAATATTTTTTATTTATTTGTCTACATCTGGAATTATACAATTTTATAATTTCATTCTATTATTATAATTTATTTATTTTAATATATTGTTTAAAATAGTATTTACTGAGGAATACAACACACAGTTGAGAAGTAAAAAAACAAAATATATAATTACGAAAATCTCAAACGATTAGAAAAATAATCTTTTTATCTTGATCATTAAAAAAGTTAAAATAAACGAACTACCTCATTTATATTTTATTAACTCAAATAAAAATCTCTGTTCCTAGTAATGGATGTTTTTTGTAAATTAAATAATCAACATTAAGATAAGGTCAAAAACATGTAATACTCATTTTTAATCCACATATAACTATAAACTTTGTAGTAAATAATTAATAATCAATTATATGCCCATATACGACGTATTTATTTAAACTAAGAATAAGTCGATCTATGCGTTATATAAATTGCAATTAACTATTATTATTATAGTGAATGCGTGTAGATGCAAATATACCGTATGAGGTCATTTAGAAATATTTAAAAAAATCAACCAATTATACTAGTTTTTAGTCTCTAAACACTTATCATGTATTTTGACTAAAAAATTGTTTTTTCAAGTTACTCTTAATATGAAACTATTTAATGTTATGGATGTTAATTTTATTATCTCTAAGTTAAAATTATGAAATATTTATTTGTAACATATGAAATTCTTAAAAATAGATTTTTTGATATAACTATACTTTATAACACAAATGCCTACCCCCAAATAACTAAAAAATTTTTATTTTTTGATTATCTCTATATTTTCTAAGGATAATATTATATAAAAAAATGCACATTATGTTTACTCATTGAAATCGAAAAAAAGTATTTATTCTTAGTTTAAAACTAAGAAAATATATTAATATTATAAATGAAAGTTATTTATATATGGTAGCAATATCTATAAATGTCTAACCTTTAATATTTAAAAAAGTGTAAGGTTTGTTATACTATCATTTTAAAAAATTTTTATAACATTTAAAAAAAATGATAGAGCACAATTTAAATAGAATATTTAGGGTGATTGATATGCCTGAAGGCCAATTTAATCTTATACAGTTTTATTGAGTGTTCATAAGAAAAACTCTGAGAAATGCTAGTAAAATGAAATCAAAATCTACGTCTCGCGAATATTTAATCTTAAATGAGGTTTTTTGTTTTTGATGATAATTACTTTTTATATTTATAAGCTATAAATAAAATATTTGTCCCAAGTACTTGAGATAATAATTACTGATCTAAAAATCTGTAATTTTAATATTATGTTGCTACGATTCTTGATAATACACCCCAACTTGTATATTAATTTGATTAAAATGTTTTAACCTCATTTAGTCTATAATGATTCTATAAAATGAAAAGTCATTCAATGAGTTAACTTTAGAAGATATTTAGACAAACTAAATAGAAAAACATAACTATAGCACAGGGTCAGTAGCATTAATTCAGAGCAGTAGTGTGATTATTAGTTTTAAAACCTATACAAGATTTTTCACCTCCAAATGAATTTAGACTTTAGTTTCTTATTTTTTCTTATAAAAGTTATTCTATTCCAATATAATAAAATAAATTGAAATCATTAATTTATAACTTATTGTTATTTTGGTGATTTAAAATACATGGTTATAGAATTACATTATTTTACTTTGGAATAATCAATATGTTTTAATTTACAGCAATCATATATTCTTATTATATAATAAAGATTATAAATGTGTATCTCTAATATTATAATTATCATTATACCATAACGAATCTACTACACTAATTAAAAAAGTTTAATTAGATGGAATTCTAAATTTCATTTAGATATCATACGTCGCTTTTAAAAAAATAATAAAAATAATTGAGGACTGTTGTTACTCAAGAAGTCTTTAATGAAGGTAAAGTATATTTAGGCGTAACAATATTTGACTAAAAAGGAACTGGAATAAGGCGCAAATAGTGTACATAACAAATATTTGTTTAAGCAACAAGACATTAGACGAAAATTTATATACCAGGAAAATTAAGTCTTATTTACACGTAATAGCTTCACTGACATTGGATCAAAATATCTACGTTGACCTTGAAAATTATAATAACATTATTACGCGTTTACTATAGTTGCCTTTTTATAAAAAATTCGATAAAAACTAAATTTAATAAAATTACAAAAATAGTTAAAAAAATAAATTAAAGTTTACCTAAAGTCGAATGAATAGGTACTGGTCAATTTCTCATTGCTAAAAACTCTTAACCAGTACTATGAATTATATAATTACCAATGCAACATTCGTAAAACTTATTCTAATTTGACAATAATGTACATTCTATTTTGTATATTCAATTGGGGTCTATATTTAAATGACCTAATTTGATAAAATTATCAAATTCTATGTTACACTGATATAGACTCCTATTTATTATAAATAAATTTAAGCTGTGCTGCATAGCATAGGTAATAAGTTTCTTAAAAAAACAAGTAGTTTATGTAAGAAAAATTCTATATTTAACAGCAAATAAACTATAATTAATTATTAAATTATACTATTAAAAAAAAATTATTAAGCATGATTTGTGATATCTTGTGAAATTTTTTTGGGGTCTGTTATTACAACAAGGAATGATGTTCAGATGATATAATTTACAAATTATATCAAACTCTTTAATAGATCTATAAATATAAATAACTTTTGTCCATATTTAACGTTAATAATGTTTGAAATAGCATTGCTTAAGCTGAAATTATCAGTTTAACACAAATAAAAATGACAATAATTTTTTGTTTATAAAATAAAAAATATTTGAGTTATTTTATAAAAATACATATTTTATTTGTTTGTAAGTAAAGTATGAAAAAAATTTAAAGCATGTTGATAATTATCTATCAGGAAATCACATCCATTTCCTGCGTTATACACTGGTTTTTTAATATATATATTTTTTTTAATGTTTTATTATATTATTTTCCTGGAGCAAAATGTGATATATATATAAATTTTATTCGCTTTAAAGTATTAGCTTATAAAAATAAAAGTCCTTAGATAAATTAATCTCTAGATATGTATGTTGATTTTAATAAATTTTCACCAGTTATCGTAAAAACATACTCTCTTACATTGAAATTGAAGTCAAAGCAAAATACTATAAAGGAATATCAATTTATGTTTGGACGATCATTTGAGTCACTATCGTTATAACAAACAATTAGAATTTTCTTTTATAAACTATTAAATAGTATATTTATCATTTATCTAGTTAAAATTAATCATATCCGAAAATGTCTAATCTGAATAATCTAAGATAAAATATAGTCAATATTCATTTGGGAATATGATTCCAATAGAAAAGATGAAATGTCAACCAAAAATTTCTTAAAATTTTTAAGATATCTGGGGAATTTTTAAATTATTCCCTATAGGAAACAATCGGAAATAGCATTATATCTATTATCCCTGTTATAACAGTGCAGTTAGATCACAAACATAAAAATAACAATATTTAATTAATTCGGTGTATTAATAAGATTTTCATCCCCGATGTTACTTTAATATGTTCTTTAATATGAATTAACTTATACAATATCGAATATTTTATGATTCAGGTAAAATATAAGTTTTGTCCTACTTTATAGCATTTTTTTGAGCATTTACTAGTATTATTTCCTTTTGCCCTATTTTATACATTGTCTACAGATGTGGGATTTTCTAAAGCGAAGAAATTTTTTTAGATGAAAATATGAATAACATTGATTACACTTATATATCGATACATCTTAATATTTAGAATTCACGTTTCTTAATAAATTTTTTTTTCATGATTTAAAAAATTTAAAATCTTCTATTATGATGCTTCATATTTCTTACAAAGTTTAACCACCGAAGGAATTCATTTTATATATATTATAATATATCATTGGTCAGTGTTGTGTAAGAGATCTAAATTCAATTAATGCATAGTGGAAGTAGAATATATATATTTAAGGAATTTTGATATAAAAAAGGACATGATAAATTTAATGTGAATATAAAAATCTATTAAATAAGCACTTTTGGGCTTTTTTATTCATAATTTTACTCATATAAAGAGAAATGTTCCAATTGAATTTATATACTTTAAATTTTTAAAAAACCAACTCTATAATAGTATAACCATTACAAAGTAAAATATCTCATTAATATGTTAAATAAAATATCTGTGATATATTTTTTAAAAATCAATTATTTATAGCGAATGTTATATACACATATATATTTATTATTATACCATAATAATAAACTAATATAGTCATTACTTGAATTTTTAAATTAATATATATATATATATGAAATTTGAAATATTTTATATGTTATTAATAATATTGCTCTGAATAGTATAAGAATTTAAGATAATCTATTAAATATATAAATAAACAATATTTTTTAAAGATGATAATAATGGCATTTTGCTTTTGTTAAGTCATAATATCCTTTAAAAATCCAGATACTTTATTTAGGGTATAAATGTATGGGTGTCACAAAGCACATTGGAATTACGTATCTTAAAATATAATTATTTAAATCGACTACTGTGAAAGATTTTACAGAAATATAAATCATCCATATATATATATAAAATGTTCTTATTTTCTAAAATAGCACGTACACTCAAATATATTTATTTTTGCAAAATTTACTAATCTAATGTCTGCTGGTTTAATATTTGAATACAAAACATCACAACAAATATTTTTAAACGAATTTATACTTTCGGTTATATTAATTTCAACAACTTTGACGTGCTATTAATGGCCATAAAGTGTAAAAATACCTTTCTATCATAACATCAACAATTCATAATGCTTCTATTCTATACAAAATTTTTAATATTTCCTTTAAAACACTTGATTTTCACATATCTAATATTAATCTTTTTATAATATCAAAAAATAATTTGATTCAATATGGAAATAATAATTTTTTATTTTTCTGTGTAATCCCTTCTTTTATTTCAATTAAAGATTCGTACCGCTAGCGCAACTTATTCATCATAATATGATGTTAAAGTTGATCACACTTGCTTCATTAAACTCTATAGGCATCACAGTGGTGTAAATTATCATAATTCACACCCCAACAGACTTCAGCTTATTGTTCTGAGTAGTGTAGGAGTATAACTCGCTGAACATTCTCTTTTCAGTACATCCACCACCCTAACTCTATTCATCTAACTGACATTGGCGTATGGGAATTATTTCGATTGAAGAAGTAATGATCCCTATCAGCATAGTCTATAATTTTTTATAGAACCATGAAATAACCTTAGTGTTCCTAATAACTTTATTCTAAGGGGTACGAAAACAGTGGGCGGTGATAACGAGTCCATACCACTAAGCCATCTGTCCTCATTGTGAAATTAAAACTTTTCAGACTAGCTTAATTCAGCGTTGTAGACATCATAACTAATTTACTCATCAAAATTCGTACTCTCAGTACGTGAGGTGAACACTCTTCCTAAATTAGACAAATAGTACATCCGGAAAAAATTAATCAAATAACGGAAATTTATTCTAAAGATAATTAGTTTAATTCTTTATTTTATGATTTAGTAATTGCTTCAAAGTAAACGCTAACATAATGTTTTTCATATGAGATCTCGCCCATTGTTTCCAAATTTTCCGCATAATAACCAACTTTTTTTGAATTCTGAGTGTAAATACATCATGTATATCTTGCACTAAAAAACTTTCTTTTTTTTTAAATTTTTAATTAATGTTCCTAGTATACGGTGCGACTGGTCAAAGCGAGAATAAAAATGTCTGTTGAACAATTCAGCCGCATTCGAGGTGAGATCAACATTATTCAGAGCTCTATTGTGAGAACTTTTTCAAAAGTTATTTTATTCCATATTTTGAGGATTTTATAAATAAAATTTTTAAATATTAAAAAATTAAAGGTAATTTCACATTTCCAAAAGTTTGGGATTTAGAATTTAGCTTATTGAATTCATTTTTAACACTTTCTAATGGCACAATCCTAGTGATGGTAAAAAATTAACAAATAATCTAAAATCTGGGTATTCAAGATAGTTTATAAATCTTTCTCCAAATGCATTGACTAAAATGAAAGAGGCCGTAAAATATTCTAGTGTTCTTTGATGCTTTTTTAAAAGCATCATATTGACAAACTTCCAAGTCAACAATAATATTCTTCGGAAGCATAATTAGTGTTTTTTGATCAACAGAATGTTAATAATCCTATTGTAGCTTTTCTCAGTCTTGTTACTCATTAGCACGAAAACTAAAGGGAACATTATTCCAAATATAAATATATTTTACCGTGAAAAATATACAACTGGTAGAATTAACTTTATTTCAACCTTTAATGTAGCATCGGCAATCCATATATCCCTATTATTGAGACGACATATATTAGTCTTCGTTGAAAATATCATTATCCTGTCGTCTGTTAAAGAATCAGAGACATATGTGCAAAATTTTTCGTTTCTATGAGTTGATAGGTTTTATCACTCAGATTTGTATCAATATTAACATAGATACATTTTTTTTCTGACATTTAGTATAAGCGTGTAGGATGTTTTATTTCGATATTAAAGGGATTTCGATGATTTCTTTATCCATATTTAACAATGAATAAATTTTATTAGTGAAGTACTGAGTTGTTTCAGATAGTTTTCTTATTTTTTTTAAATCTATTTCTCAATGTCATGCTCTGAAAAGATGTCATTATAAAATCCCTGCTCTTCAATACTTTCATTTTGATTGTGGTAACGAGTAATTAGTCTTCCTTTGCAGGACCTATTGTCACATCTCCATAATTGATTAAAGGTTGGTTTTTATCTCCGACATAGCATTAGTCCTTATAAATAGTTCTAAGCCTGCTCGTTTTGTTTCTACAATAGTACAGTCTTTTTTTGAGCATTATTAAAATACATATTTGCAAAAAAGAAAAAATTATGAGTGCGCATGAGTAGAAAATTACTAATTTCGGTGATCATCCATATATTTGTGTTGACAGCGATCGTATATATTTCTACAATTAAGATCTCTAAGTATTAGCCGAACGATCGAAGAATTAACTCATAGTGCACCAGCGCTCGATCCCAATCTCCGATAGTGATTCCTTCTTTTACTATCAAAATATATAATTTTCTTTAAAAAAATTTAATTACCATAGCGTCCTTACGAAATATGGATTGAGAGATACGTAAGGTCGCTAAAAGTTGACGAGTAAAAAGCTCAAACCATCGTCCGAGTGGATAACGAGCCTTAGTAGTATACATTACAAAGCAATTTGTCCGATTTTATCATTGAGCAAAATTTTACACTTGTACGATATGTGGAAACTAGTACATTAGCATTCAGTTCTACCCTGTCACTTTTCTTTGTCCAAATACCAATTTGACATTATAATTTTCTTTAGAAACATATAATTACCATATTTTATCCAAGAAATATTTTTTTATTTTACGTTATAAGAATGTAAAAAGGTACAAATAAGAATTCTGGAATTTTTTAATAAACAATTAAAGAGCACGATCATATACATCCTATGTGGATTTGTTAGTAATTTACATGTATTTCTCCAAACACTTTGTTACACTTGTATGGATAATTCAATTTTACGTAGCGTAATTAGTAAAATTGCTGTACTGGATTTGTACATAATTTTTATAAATTTTTTTTAAATATTTACTTGTATATATAGTCAGATAGATATGACACATGTATTGTAGGTAATGTAACCTCAATTAATTTTAGAAAATTCATTATTATATACATCACTTAAATAAATACAAATTTTTCACTTTTATTACTTTATCCATAATAGTCATACCAAAAATATGAGTATCCTTTAAAAATTAGGATGCTCATATTTATAATCTATGTATAATTTCATAATATTCTTTATAATTAAAATTTGAAATAGAAAGTTTATCTCAACTAAAAAAAAATAAAGTATTTAATGAGTGTCCGAATTTCGGTTTGTGTCTAATTCACTAACGGCCTATTCGTAACTAATGTTCTCTTACTTTAAGTATATTTGTACCCATGGGGTTCATATATATGTGACCAAAGTTTAGAAGAAAACTTAAACAATATCCACAAAACTAATAATACTTTGTCATTTGCGGATTTACTCGATTAAAGCCGACACATAAAATTAATTTAATCATGTTATACATAATTATTTCCTTTCATAGACTATAAGATATACCATATTAGCAAATTAATTATTCGACTATCAACATTAAATATTGAAACATACATTTCTGTCCAATTTAGTTATGACTTAATTTCAGTACATTCGAATAGTTTATCTATTTACAAATATCTGATATATTCACATATGTGTAAAATTAATTATTTAAAGATAAAAGAATTTCCAACAGATTTTTTAAATTTTTTAAATACCTACTGAATAAAAATCCATTTAAAATGTGAAGGAAAAAATCAGAAGCGCTTTCAACGAATATACAAAATTATCATTCTTGTTTCAAATTTTTTTCGTTACCAAATAGATCTTAACCTGACGAAATCAAAAAAAAATTTTTATAGGAAAACTATTTCTATATAAAACATCGTTTTACAAAGCAACATCTATTTTGAAGTTACAAAGATAGATTTTTTTAGCTAAAAAGTTAAACCCCTGGCGTAGCTTAATGTGCTTCGAAGTTAAAGTTGTCCAGATTTTATTCATTAAATTGCTGGGCACTCCAGTAGCGGATTAAGCGTTTACTCAACTTTTTAATCCTCAAAAATGAGTTTTAATTATATTAGCTCAATTATTTGATCTGAAGAGGCGTCAATAAAATTTTTACAAGAAAAAAATATTGTTAGGACAGTTTCACCATTGTGCAAGCAAGGTACAAGTAAAATATATAGATTTACGTCACACAAGCAAATAAAAATGTCAATGAAGGAAACTTTTTGGAAAACTCTTAACGTAATTTTACTATATTTATTAAAATTTTTTATTGCTGGTGTGCTAAAGGACGAGGTTTTCGAGCCATGAAAGAGATAGTTATAGACGAAAAAACCATCATTGAATGGTATCAACTTTTTAGAGATGTTTGTTTGAGATATTTATTGAAAAATGAATAACAGATTGGTGGAGTTTGTCGAGTTGTACAGATAGATGAATCCCTTATTGCAAAAGCCGAAAATAATGTTAAAAAATGGCCTAAACAACGTTGGGTATTTGGTGGCTATGATGTGACTGAGAAAATATGATTTTTTGTTCTTATTGAGGATATGAGTGAACTGATCTTGATCCATTTTATTCAAACATTCATCAAGCTATGAACTATTATCTATTCGATAAGTAGAATGGATACCATAATGTAAATAAACATCGCGGTTATTCCTCCACACCAATTTTAGTGGCCAATCACTAAATGTTGAGCTTTAAATATGAAGTGACAGGAGTTTATACTAATAGTGTGGAATGTTACTGGAAAAACTGTAAACGAAAATTTAGTACAATGGTAGGAGTTCAAACCACTACATTAGAACGTCATCTTGATGAGTTTCTATGACGTGAGAAATGTGTTAAGTGTAATGAACAACATTCTTTATCACATTTCATTAGAATTTTTGTTTTAATCAGACATACTCATATCACTCATTTGCGCATATTAAGGAATAATGGATTAGCCGAGGAATGCGCAGAGAGCAATCTTCTCCAGGAGTATTTAATTCTGAAGGCACCGTAGTGTAGTTCACCGTCATAATTCACAGCCTATCTCTAAATTTATATTCCGTGGTAGTGTGAGTTTATTTTAAGTACTAAATATACAGCATTAACTGCGTGCGCACTATTCTAAGTTATATTACTCGTTCCTATGCATACTTGTATCTCTTGTGCGTCATAATACACTGATTATAAAGTTATATAAACAAGGAAGACAACTGAATAATTTACTATATTTAAGGACTGTATACACAATCTTTGACACCTATAACACACGCGCAATATTTTTTTTAATTCTGTTGGTGTTATTATGACATGAATGTACATATCCAATTCAATATGCTTAAAAAATATTAATATATTCAGGGAGTGTGCCCATGGTATCACTCGAGTCTTTTTTTCTACCAAATTATGTTGTCAATTGTTTTTTTTGTTACAGGGTATTTTTTTCTCAAGTATATATACAAAAAAATTTCACATCTTTTTAAAACTGTGAGAAAACAAATAAATTCTTCAAGAATTATAAGAGTTTTATGCAATAAGGAAAAATTAATCTAATTCCCCATTGAACACAGGTTTATGAAAGATAGAAAGGGGATTTGCCCATTCTGTATCGTTGGAAAAATCAATATAAGAAAAAAGCAACAAAAATGATAAAGTTGTTTGGTAAAGTTTGCAGTGAGAAGATATTGATTAGTGATGAATCAATATTTTCCCACTCCAATCTTAATGTCAAATTAATTTTTATCTTTCGTAATTAGTATATAAACGGGCAAGGTGATGAATATTTGACTCTTTGGGACAGCTAGCAAGACTCTATATGTGTTTATTATTTTACAATTCATTTATTAATTTTTTCGTTTTATGGTCAACCAGTAGTGTTGTTTTATCGCGGCATATTTGCCAGATGTTTACACAGGTATTTAGATCTTTTTATGATGATCACACTATAAAATGATTTCAGTGTATGATTTTGTAGTATTATTTTTTCATTTGGTTGTACGCGCATTCATTAATCAATACATGATCGACTACTGGTCATGCATAATTTAGTCTAAAAGTTTATAATTATGCAACCATTTTGTGTGACAAAGTATGAAGCAGTGACTAATCATCTAATTATTTTCAGAACTATCATGTTCTGTATCAAAAAATTATGCTGTAGTGAAGACTTAACTTATTTGTACAGTGTACTCACTAAGTAAAAAAACCTTGATAATTATGATTTATCTCAATATTTGCTATTAGACAACAATTTATCCATATATTGTATTATATTATTACTAGTTTACTAAATTTAGACACCTGTTTTAGTTCCTAAGTTTCACGTGTGTGATAATATAAATACTATGACAAAGTCAAATCGATTGCGTGTCTCGATTAACTCAAGTGTTAGGGTATTAGGTATGTAACGAATGTCGTGACTCATTTTGGTGACGGCAGATATGGTAGTTAATGTTTACACACAAGAATATATCGTGGGGATGGAGTGTGCACAAAGATAATTTACGTTTAATATACTAAACTTTCAACACATGCGCAGTATTGTAAAGATGGTGCACTCCTACCATACTTTAAAAAAATAATGAACATTTGGATAACTACTGTGAGAGGATATCGTTGTACGCAGAGGATAGCTCATATGAAGATGTCAAGAAGAAGAAATTATTTCTGTCAGTTATGGATGCGAGAGTCTATGGAATTTAAAATACGTTGGCCGCTCCAAACAATCATTATAAGATAGAAGAAGAGGAGGTAATGCCACGTTTGAAAAAGAACCCTCGTGGTATAATGTTGGCAATAGCATAACAATTAACATTTTGGAAAGCAGAAGAATCTGTTAAAAAATATGCAATTAGTTAAAAAAACTCAGCAACAGCTGTGAATTTGGTTCCTTCCATGACGAAGGGTTTGGGGGCGAATTCGTTATCAGTTTAAAAAGTAGTCTAACATATGCCAGAAGGACGTTACTCACAGAAAACAAAGTAGCCTTTTAACGAGTAATGGACTTGACTTTAGGAATGGAAATAACCTGAGAAGATATATAGTGAAAACGTAAATTTAGCGGTGAATAACAGATGGATTCCCATAAAGCAATGATACAAGTGATAGTACCGGCCCTTGCTGCAATGAACAACACGATACAACACCATGCATGTTTTTTAAGGCTAAGTTCCCCATCTGTTGAAAGATTAAGCACATCTCGAAAGTCTGTAAGAAATAAAGACGACAAGGAAACATTAAAAATATTAGTAAGGAAGATACTACAAATGGAGAAATATTTGATATTAATTGTGTCTACTATATTTTTTCAACTTCGCATTTGTGCATATATAACTAATATAAAATTAACACTGGTTCTCTAATCCCTCTAATATAGAGGGAAACTTTTTCAAAAATTGGAGGAAAGTTGTGAAATGTATATTTAATCCTAAGAGGTTATAATGAATCCATAATTTTAATAAAAGGAATGTACTAGGTCAATTTGTCATATAGGAACAAACAGTATACATTACCTTGTATGTTTCTAAAAATGAAGATAGAAATATCATAGAAAAAGACTGGCTAAAAAGTATTTAAAAAAAATGTTTTTTACAGATAAAAAGGATTGGCTGGTATTCAATACAAGAGATCTTGGATAAATACAGTGATATTTTTGTGGAAGAAATTAAAAAAGTTAAAGCCATTAAAGCGACAGTGACTTTGAAGGATAGTACCATACCGGTGTTCCACAAATCGAGACCATATCTCAGTGCTACAAAACACAAATGATGCCAGCTCAATTGGATTGCCTATTTGAACAAAAAAATACTTAAGCAAGTAAAATTTACCAAATGAGTTACTCTCATTTTTTCTGTGGAAAAAAATTGGTGTCATTAATATTTTTGCGTATTTTTTAGTGTCATTATATTCGTGAATCAATGTTGATCTGTACCCACTACCAAAGATTAAAGTAATACTGCCAAATCTATATGGATGAACATGCTTTTCTGCTATTGATATAGTGAGTGCCTACCTATAGTTAGAGGTAAATTAAGATTCCATCAAACTTTTAACAATAAGTACTTATAAATGACTTTTTAAATATCAAAGGTTCCCCATTGGATTGGAATCGGCCGCTGAGATCTGGCAACGTACAATGGATATGATACTAAAGTGTATTCTGAACGTTCAGTTTTATTCGGACGATATTATATATGGAAATACTAAAGAAGAGCACACTGAAACCTTTAACTATGATTTGAAAGTGCTGAGTATACATGGGCTAAAACGGAACAAAGACAAGTGAAATTTTTGAGAAATTCAGTAGAATATAGCTAATACATTATCTCAAGTTGCTGAATTAAGAAAATTTTGAAGAATATTGAAGCAAAATAAATATAAACGTCCAAAAGGTAAGCGAACTCTTCGCAGCTTCTGTAGAATCATTTATTATTATAGAATAATCTGGCGGAGTTCATCTAACCATTATATGATTTATTTGCAAACGACAATAAGTATTTATGCTCCTAAATAGCATAAAAAAGCTTTTAATAAGGCAAAAGAAGCCTTAATAAATGACAATGTACTAAAGCATGTTGATCTTACGAGGCAAATTATAACTAATAACAAATGCACTTGCGCATGGTATTGGTGCCTTGTATTTTCATGTCATAAAAAGCGGTAGCTACAGACCTAATACCTTCGTGTCGGAATCTCTCTAAAGTGAGCATTACTATTCTACCTCTGAAAGAGAAGGTTTAGCTATTGTGTGAGCCGTAAAAAATTGAATCATTATTTGGAAAGTAGGCTCCTTTCATTCAAAATCGACAACTATTTGGTATTTTTAACTTCCAAGGGAATTTTTGAAACAGTAAATGCCAATATACAAATATGAACTATCATGCTTTCTGGATATAAGTTTCAAATGGTACACTAATTGTGTCCTGATAAGAAACCAGCTAATTATCTCTGTCGTCTTCAGAGAAGAAGCCACACTATAGAAATTGCACAGGCATGACGAAAATTCGCCAAGGAGCTGCGCACGCGTCTGTGTAAAAAATGTCGGAAGAAATGGTTGAAAATAGTGATTATAAATTATTGAAAACCTCAAGAAATAACGACATGATATTTTACAAAAATTTCTTCTATGTTAAATATCATTCTGGAAAAGACAATCAATATTGGAGGTGCAAAAATAGAAAACGTTACACAAAGCTTTCTACCTATCCAATAGATAAAATTGAAAACCTAGTTATGATCAATAGTCACAATAACGTCTTTAGTGAACATGATATTTCAAAATTGATGCTTGAAAACAAAATATAAGATTTGGCGATTAATTATGCTTACTCCACCCACAAAGTATTTGCAGTTGCAACTAGTACAACGAAAATGTGTGACCTTCTAATTATAAATAAAAAAAATATTTATAAAAATATCCAGAATCTTCGAAAAAGAAATTGTATCACTGTTGATTCATCAAAAAGTCTTTTGGAAATAGGCCTTACCACGTTAAGAGGTGCTAATTTTGCTTTGTTTGATTCTGACGTAGAATCAAATGACAGAATTATTGTTTTGTCTACGTCTATGAATCTAACACCCCTTCAAATGTCTAACATTTTGATTTCAAATGGAACATGCAAGGTATGCCCGAGACAATTTTTACAGTTCTATATTCTCCATGGGAAAATACGATCCAAAGTTTATCCTCTTGTTTACATCTTTCTAAACTCAAAAAAAGAGAATGATTATTCCAAAGCCCTTAGCATTATACTTGAAAAATGTGACATTTTTTTTCCAAAATATATTATAACTGATTTCGAACTTGCCACCTACTCTGATTTCAAAAAACAACAAATTCCACTACTTACTTTTGCTTGTTCCACTTTGGGCAAATAATATTCAGAAAAGTACAAAAATTAGGCTTAAGTGGTGAATTTATCAAAAATATTGAGTTCCCGCTATTCATCAAGTGTTTCACTTCTTTGGCTTTTGTTCCAACGGAGTTTGTTGAAATGGAGTACACGAAACTCTTCCAAAAAGGATCTATGTTTACAAATTTTAATCTATCACCATTTTTTTTATATTTTAAAAAAAATTACTTAAAGGGAACAAAATATCAAATGGAATCCTGGAATGCTCATTTTAGAGTCATGAATGATATTACGTTGACTTCAAATTCTGCTGAGGTGTTTAACTGTCACTTTTTTTGAAAAATTCGACCAATGCCATCCTGGATTAACAACTTTTTTTGATAAATTGAAGGTAAATCAAAGGTTGGTTGAAAATGAAATCGAAAGTGGTATGATAGATGCAACACACAATTTAAATTCGCAGTATAATTCAAAATTACACTAATTAAAGAAAATTTGTACTGATTATCACTTATACTATGATACTATGTATTTAGAAATCATAGCAAAATTACATAACTGGATATTTAACTAAAAATTATTTTCTAAGGACTTTTGTTCTAACAAGAACATTCCCCCCGCAGCACGTTGGCGAATTGCACACGATTAGAATTTATCATATGATTCTCTTTTCACCTAATCTTTTATAAAGCAAATCAGCAATACATTGCAATCATTAAAAATCAAAGAAAAAACTATAAATCACGTAATTCTCAACTTGTTTAATAAATATTGTAAAAGGGTTGGAACCCAAAAGCAAACGACCTATTGACGCCTTTTAAGGAGAGAACTGGATGGAATATCTTGCCTTGAAGAAATGCTTTTTTTAGGAAGACTAACTATTCTCTAAGAGTTATAATAGATGGCTATCAACCAGTTACACCGTGTTCATTCAGTTACAACAAGAATGAAGGCCCTAGGGATGAGTTATGTTAGGTGGCTAAGAATTGACCGTGATATTGAAAATATTTACTATGATTACCATTAGTGTCAATAAGAAAACTGTAAAATGCCATAACAAATTAAGGTATATCAATAGGAAGATTGCCCACGACCTGTGGAAAAGTTTCACATCAATTTCGCAAGCCCCATAATGGACACATATTTTTTGAAAATGGTGGACGTATATTCAAAATGGCCTGAAGTAATTCCTATGAACGCCACGAGGAAAAAGTCCTATTTATCTTTTGAAAACCATATTCACACTTCTTGGTATTTCAGAAACAACTGTGTCTGATAATGGTTCACAATCTGTCTCGAGTGAAATGAAAAACTACACCTCAAACAATAGTATCATGCGTAAGTTAGTTTTACTAATCTCAATTATACAAATGGGTTAACCCTCTAACGATCAGAAAAACAATACCCCACTAACGCTTTTGGGGTAAAATTTACCCCACTTTTTTATTACATAAACAGATGTAAATAAATAAATAGAGCATTATTGAAAATTATTACTGAATTTTAACATGTGAAACTATAGGAATCTTGAAACAATTATACAAGTTAATCCATACAATAATCCTATTTATGCACATTCTCGTTACATATAATCGCTCATCGGTCATAATCGCGTAAGAAGTGGTTGGTTTAAATAAAATATCTACACTTTCTAAAAGAAAAATATAAATAAATAATTAATATTTTTTTACTGACATTTATAACAAATTTTGTAAGCGTGATCTAGGCAGTAAAACTTGAAACAAATTTGACACCATCTAGATGTTTTCTTGTCTTTGTTTCTTTCGCAAAAATCGCAGCGTGTTGGCTTTTAATTGAATTTTGATATTTTATTTGAAATTACACATTTCCTTGATTTCTTCTTAATTGTCTGGGTTGAATTTCGATCTAAAAGTTGGTTATACAGAGTCTCCGACATTTCTTTAAAGAACGATCTTATTGACTTTTATCATCTTTAAATATCCCTTTGTATAATGCGAACACATTAATTAGAGATAGTTCAATCATACTATAAAAAAACAATCAGAGCCCATCGTCTAGTAAATCTGGGCGTGGAATCTGATGCCCGCATTCTATCGACATTATCCACTCCACCTTTATTTTAGTTGTAGTGCATTATTACTTTTGGCTTGAACATTGAAGATTTATCTGTAACAGTGTTATTTGTCGTGCCATTTGATAATAGGATGACAGCTTGAGATTTTTTACACATGTATGATGTCATCATATATTTTTCATAAAAAAACAAACGCATTACTGTATAATGGTCTTTTTGTGGAGGGTAAAAGACAAGGAGGTATTTCTTTTTTAATTTTACTTAACGTTCGTAAGAATGTTAGTTTTTTCTAGTAATTTTCTTGCCAGTGAAATGGATGAAAAAAACTTTTCGGCCAAAATATTTCTACCAGAGTGGAATAATGAAGTTGATAGTGAAAGAACGACGCTTTCGCCGACTTTACATTGTCTTAGTGCGCCGAAATTATTTTTACCAAGGTATACCATTATATTTAAAATATAGTTGGCAATAGGATCCACCAACAGAAAGAATTTAAGCCCGTACTTCGTAAGCTTCATTGGCATATATTTACGAAAAGGGGACCTTCCTCTAAATGATACCAATTGTTCTTCTATTGTAACAATTTGATTTGAAGAAAAACATCTAGGAAAAAAAAACCCATTCATCCCATATCTTAGGGATAGGGAAAAACTTATCTTCGTTCTTGCGTTTAAATCTAGTTTTGAAATCATTAAAATGGAGATCCTCTGTAATTTGTTTAAGTCAACGATGTGAAATTAACCGTCTGTGGATTTCTTTACCTTAATTAACACTAAAAAGCTCGGATAGAAGTTCTTGTCTATCCCTGTGAGTAACCATTATGACGAGAAGGCCTAACTAGCCTTTAAATTCAATATCATCCATATCATGCCACTCATCTTTGAAATAATGTTTTCCAAGCATATTTGTATAAGGTATAATTTTGTTACAAATCCCAGCTTTAAAAAATAACAAAAAGCAACCACAGAAAAATTTTATTTTTAACAAAGCATAAGAAGTGGCACCAGGAGCTGGATTCATAATATTTTCGACGCAAGTATTAGTTGTAATTGGTTTTGATGTACTCCAAATAATTCCATTTTTACTTTTTAAAATATTAAAATTTATTTCAAAGTCTACCTCTTCATCAGATAAAAAAACTTTCATCGGCAATTTGGTCTTTAGATTCACTTCCGGAAGAGCTGAACTGATCACCTAAGTCGTTAGCGTGACCCATTACAAACTAAATACTTATTGCACATGCGCTTTGCATTACTTAGTTGTTTAGTTTAAGGTTTTCTGCAAAACGAGTCGTTAGATATTTTTGAAAGTTCGTTATTGAGTTAATTATAACAAATTTTTGATTTATAATTTTAAAAAAAGTGGAGTTAATTTTACCCTAAAAGCGTTAGAAGATAATCTTAAAATAAAAATCTTAATACTTTATATATTTTAATATTTATTATATTAAATTATAGAACATTATGACTTATAAGAATACCAATGATGTGGAACAATTCAAAAAATGGGAAAACAAGATATGTCAAATACAAAATCGTTTTGGGGTAAATTTTACCCCAAAAGCGTTAGAGGGTTAACAAAAAAAACTTTTTTAACCATCAAAGGATGTTTTGATATATCCGAAAATGATATACAAAAGAATATTAATCGTTCTCTCCTCCATTATAGAGATACAAACCATAGCATAACACCAATTCCACTATAAGTCAAAATGATGGAGAGGAAGTTAACATTCCTTTTTGGTACACTTTGAAGTCGAAAATTGAAAATTAAAGAGAAGAGAAAACAAGCAACACGAATTTTTAATTCAGGTAATATGATACTCATTAGAAATTTCTTGGAAGGCCCAAAATGGAATAGAGATAACGTCTACAAGCATTAGCTCCCCTTATATATTTGGTAGTGTCAAATAGGAAAAAATTTAAACAGCATATAGATTATTTAGTATATATTCCATCTGAGGATAAGAGGAATTGGAATGATATGGATATCATGTAAAATGACATTCAAAAACCAATATTAGACATTAATATTGACAATACAAATGTGACGCCTCAAAGCAAGAATTAAAGATCACTATTAGTACGGATGATGAAAATGCTATTGACGATAAGAACACTCACCAAGATAACATTGTAACTGAACACAGCTTTCAACGATCCACTGGACCATTAAAGAAACCAGGATGGTTGGAATTATTCTACTCCTAAAAAAACCCGTGCAATGAAGAACTGCTATATTTTAAGTATTAACTAAACACCATTAGTTGCTTAAGCATTATTCTTTGTTATATAATTGTTGTTTTTCTGCATACATGTCTCTCTTGCTCTAGATTCTACAGTTTTGGGAGTTTAAACCACCATTCTAACCGCAACCAATTATTTGACATTGTCTCAATGGGATTCACCTAACCGGATGTAGAAATTTACTTTCGCACTCTCCCACTGCTAACATGAATTACAACTTTTTTATAGAACCACACAATTGCCACAGTGTTCCTACCAAGTTTGGATAAAGAGATACGAAAGACTGGAAACAATGTACGGCACCTGGCTTCAGATCTGTGACTACAAGGTCTTCGAAACAAGCCTATATCACTAAGCCATATGCCCGCATTCATGCAGAAAATGTGTTCTGGCAAAATCTATTTGCCATCCTTCATGATAAAATTTAAAATATGGTGTCAACTGATAATCATAACAATGTTCTGTGTGATTATGACATATCGAAAACACCTTTTGCATTAAAAACTAAACCATTAGCTTGTAGTACTACATATCCATTATATACAGTTGTAATTACTTGAAGCAAAGTGTTCGAGCTTCCAATTTAAAAAAAACCACATATACTCAAATATTTGTAATATAAGAAAACGCAATTTAAGTATTTTTTAAAGTACAAGAAATGTTGAGGAACATAAGATAAATACTTTGGATTAATTGTCTTTTGCATAGCAGAAACTAATAACAGGATTATTATTCTAGCAACAAATAGTAACTCGTCCCACATTAATTACGTACACACTAATTGCTGATGGCACATTTATGATTTTTATTAAAAAATTTTAACATTTGCATTCGATTCATGGAAAGTGATATCGAATATTTTCCTTCTTGTGAATACACCTCAAAAAAAATAATGACTAATTGATGGTTTTCAAAATTTTCTTGAAAAAATAGTGATAGGAATATTTATTAATTGGTGCATAATTATCGATTTTAAGTTATCTGATTTTATTTCTTTCAAAAAAGCAACTTGAAAACTTATTTATTTTCGTCTTATTCACTCTACATTAAAATGAATCTAGAGAAAATTACATAAGATTCGGCTTAAGTGGATATTGTGAGAATGTTGAGTTTCGCCTTTTTATGAAATTTGTGACATCCTTAGAATTTGTAGGAAGGTAGCACAATATATTATTGAAGAAATCCTTAACATAATTAATTTTTCTCACTTTTTCAATATTTTGAAAATAAACCATTTTTGTGTTAAAAATAACCCAATTGAAAACTGAAATGTCTATGAATGTATCTTGAATAACATATCACTTCAGTATAACTCTGCCAAAGTATTCAATCGGGATTTTTATGATAAATTAATTTGAACAAAGCAATCCAAAATAATCAAAATTCTTGATAATATAAAATACACTTGTCTCAACTACAATTCATATAACGAACTAAATTGTCGTCATCTCAGTGCTAAACTATGTTCATAAAAGATGGAAGGTTTGTCCATTTTGAAATTATGATTCATTCTTATGAATAAATAAAGCTAAAGAAATACCATGTCTTCATGCCGCGCATGAGCTCTTATAATTTTTTCTTCAAGGGTCGTTTTCTTTCTGCTTTAAAATTTTTTTAATAGACTTTTAAAATTTTTTAAATGCATTATTAGAGATATCATTTGAATAATAATTTATTTTAAACATAAATTAGTTAATTAAAAGTATTTGTACAGACACATGCGCAGGAATAATTATAGTTAATAATTGTTCAAAGTGCTTTATGTCTGACATTAAACAAGTTGATAGCAGTTGTCAGTACTGTTCTAATGAACTTTTTCTAATAAAAGTAATTAGTATTTTAATAATATGTAATGATATAACTTTTTGTATATAAATACATAGCTTCCTAAACATGTAGCAGTGTATTGGAATGATGCTCCAGCGGATGAAAAGGTCGCATACATTGATACTTTAAAGTTATTTTTGTATAATTTTGTGAGTTATTATATTTAATATATAGTGGAAATGACAAGGTATAGTTATTTTAATTTTAGATTTAAGAGAATATTTAAAATTTATTTTTTTGAGGTGAAAGTAAAATTCTTAAAAAAAAAATATTGAAATATTTCATAGACATGAATATTTACTTTTTAAATTTTATTTTATTATAGTTAGTTATATTATAGATATTACTAAAAACTAATACGAAAAATGATATAACAAAATGCTATTCTCTTAAACTGAATGATGTTCAGCAACCAAATACATTAATCTCAACAAATCTTGATGGTGGTATATTTTATCTATTTTTTGTTATCATATGAGGGGATATGATAACATATTTTCTTATTTTACAAAAAATCTTAACTGATCTTTTTAGATTAATTTTTAGTATATTTTACGTTATATTAAAAAAAATTTATTATTAAAATCAAAATTCATAAATTATCTAATTTCTAAATTCATAAATTGTTTGTTATTTTGGCAATTTTTTTGATTTTTATTAACATTTACCAAAATTTTATAAAGTGTGAACTTGCTCTCTTAACATATTTTCAATTCAAAATATTTATATTAATTGTTGACATTAATAGTTAATGATTTTTAATTTTGTGAATGAGTAACATAATATGATTCAATCAGTTCATTTTTTAAATTACATGATGTTTATTTAACAACATTTTTTGGAAAAACTTTGTACAAATTAATAAACTCTTTTTTTCTTGATGTCTTGTTTTTTAACTCATGAGTTATATATGACTTTTTTATTTATAAAAACTCATTAAATAAAGCATAGAATATTTCTTGTACTAAAAACTGATAACATATTATATTTAAGAAATATATTTGTGGTTATTTTTTATTTTTAAATGAAAAAAAAAATTATTTTATGCACTAAATGTGATATTATTTTTTCTTTAAAGGCTATGATATTCAAATTATTTTTTATAACATTTAATAATATTATAAGTTAGAATTTTACAATTTATAATTGTAAAATTCTGGCAAAGTGGAATAAAAAAGAATTGTGGAATGCATCTTAATTATTAAAAATATAGTAGGAGATATATGATGCGTCATTCTTTTAATTCTGTTGTAATTTGAACTTATTAAAGCTTTCATTTATACAACTGCTTTTAAAGTTTAGTCAAGTAATATTTTTATTATAGAATTTGTTTTATTTGGAGCAAGATTATGACGACTACATCATAATTACAACTTTAGCTATTAAAAATCGGTTAATGATACTCAACTAGCCATTTTCATAGCTTAAAGAGAACAATTTTATTTTTTTATTAAAAATTAATGACTGAATTTTTATTGAAAAATTTTTTTGAAGATATTCTTAGTGCATTTTAATGTTTATTATAAATTTATGAAATAAATTGCCCAATTTATTTGACTGATGTTCATGAATTTCTTAGTTAATTAGACTTATTAAAAAGCTAATAAATCGTTTATCGTACTATTTTATATTTAATTTCTAAAAATTGAACATTTTTTTTATTATGAACGATATTATCTTGCAATCAAGTTGCTGAATATAAAATCATTGGATTTCAGTATTTTTTCTGTTTTTGACAATCCAATAAACGCCCATTTAATATTTTGTGGTCCAACATAAAAAATCGGAGATTATTATTTATCCTCCTTCATGTTCGATACACTGCATCAGATGAGTGATATGTGACAGCAATTAATCGTTAGAAAACTTTAATTTATTTAGAATAAAAATATTTTAGAATAGAAAAAGTGTATCATCGTTGCTCTTTTAAAATTTTAAGTATATTAATTCTAGGTATTATACAAATATTTTCAGATAATTAATATAATTTTTAGTTTTATAATGTCTAGAATTTATTTTACAATCATATTTTTTAATTATTACTTATAATAACATATTCATTTGTTGAAATCTTGATACTTATACAGAACTGTATTTTGATTATCTTAAAAGTTAATGGAGTTAATTTAAAAATTTAATTTTTCGTTTAACACGACTATAATGTTGGTCGTGTTATTAATTATTTTTTACTGAAATCTAATAAAATGTGTATGAAATAAGTCATTTTTTTCAAAAATGATAAATGTTTGTAATCATACATTTTTTTTAAAATCTAGTATCTTAATAAATTCTGTAATTACGTTATTTTAAATATATTACGCTATTAATGGAGCAGAAAGTAAACATGATAGGAAAAAAATATTATTACCTGTTCTTAGTACGGTTAAAAAATTTATTATTTATAAAATTAATTATTTATAAAATTTTTTACTTATAAAATTATTTATTTATAAAATGTATCGTATTTGGTCGTTTATAATCGGTTATATTATAATAATAAAGCCGCCCTTCTACTATACGTTTTCTTTATTGTATTTTATGGCATATTTTATAAAAAAAATTTAGTGAATTATATACATTTCTAAAATAAAGCTCATAATCTATTCATTAAATTAAAGATTATTTTGGGGCCTATGTTTTACGCATCAATTTAGAATATCTGACTCCAAGATTTGCGATATATTATCCATTAGTTCACGCAAAATATACAGTTTAAAACTGACATTATTAATACTTATTTTAAACTATAGCATATTTTTATTCTGCCTTCTTAATAACGTCCATAAAAACGTAAATATTTTTTTTAAATTTATACAAAGCTAGCAAAAATCTAAAAAGAATAATCCGTTTTTTTTAAATATTATTTCTTAAAAAAATATTATGATATATATATATCCAGGTAAGTAACCTGGACTTTTGTTTATGGCATTACTGTATTACGTTTAAAATCCCCCGCATGAGCATAAAACAAGACGAAACCCCCTTTTTTTAATTACTTTTCTATGAATGAAAGTAAAAGCATCCAATCTATTATTATTCTTATTATTGTTATTATTAATCATCATATCCAACTCAAACGTAGTACATAATACCGAAACAAATTTAAAATTTTCTGTTATGTGTTCAAGACCATTTTAATTTCTATATATGGATATTTTGCAAAAAAATTGACCACTCTCATCAATTCCACCTTTAATCCTAAGCGCTTGTTTTCATATATTCTCTCAGACAGCAGTTTCATCTACTTCCACGATTATTTCATAACGGCCAATTTTTGTAAGCTATTATCCAACTTTGAAGCTATTCCATCAAAAATTATGCGTCAAATATGGTGGAAAAGGATATTATGTTGAATTTTATAGATATTCTTTATAATCAGACATCTCTTTCCACTTACTAAATTCACAATCATTTCTTGTTGTAATTTTCATTTATGCACACCCACTAAACAATGTTATTATTTTTTTAAGAATAAGTAAAGCTATGACAGTTTATATAGGATAGTCGGCTAAAATTTACTATATCCAAAACGCTCGGAAATTTTCGTTATCGAATTTTAACGAAATATAATGACAGAAATAAAAACCGAAAACTTTTTAACATTCAAAGTTATAAACTGGTACTCTTATAGCTGGTTGCCCCTCTCAGGCACCTGTTAAATATCATTAATTTTTCCAGAGTCGCATATCATTCTTCATATAAATATTTTTTAAGTTCGCAAAATAAAAATCATCGATTTTGTTCAATACAAAAATTTCTGCTTGAGTAATATCGGATCAATTCGTAAGAATGCGTCTCGTTGTTTGTACGCGTTGGTTTTATTTCTTTTTTCCATTATGTTTAGCAATTTTATTTTATACTTGTTGTTATTTTTAGCTTTATATAAAAAATGGGTAAATTTTATTACTACTACAATAATATATATATTTTGAATTTAATATGATTTCCATGCGTCATTATAATCATGGATGATTGCGATGCAGGTTGGGGATTTCATTGTTTAAGAAATGACAGCAAATGATTTTTTTTATATTTAGTAGAAAAAAAAATCGGTTTATGGAGTCGAAAAGCGTTTTAAAGAGTGTCGGGCCCCTTATTCAACAAAGCTTTTAAAAATGTGCAGAAATATTTGCATTAATGTAGCTACAATGATTTTAGGAACGAGTGAGAGCATACATCATACGCCTTCTTACAAATTCACAGAGCAATTTATAAGATAACGTAATTAGTAAAACTGTATTAAGAAAAAGTGCAAAACATATTTTTAACCAAGAAAATCCACCTTTTTTTCAATTAGCGATATTAAAGTTTGATCAAACTGTAAGCTAACCAATAGGATGTCAATAAAACTATTATATAATTGGTGCATGAGTTGGAATATTAAGGATATGTGTATATCTCTTGGTCTTCAAACGAACACACTAGTTAGTCGGTTTAAACATTTAAGGAGCATTTGTTGCAAATAGTTTGAAGAAAGAAAAACTGGATTGAGAGGAGAAAGTAACAGAAATAGATATATCTATTTTACACGAAAAATGAAAGTATCATTGTGGATGATACTTGGAGGGCGACATTTGGAAAGCAGATCCTAGAGCAAAAAACTATCTTGAAGATAGTCTGGATGAAAATCATGAAGAAACGTCAAGATTTATTGAGATTTCCAGGTAAATAACATAAGTTAAATTAGGTAATAATATAACAAGTATCTCTGATGAAATAAATGCACAAGCGGATGCTTCATTAAATTCTATGATTAAGCGTTATTTTCAGAAATTGTATAAAAATGGTTGTTGGAAATCTGCGAATGTTGCGTTGATAGAAGTGGAAAAAGAACCATACAATAATTTCGTATCTTTATTTTTAATAGAAGATATCATGCTATATAAATTCCAATAATCAAAAAAGGTGTCAAAATTATATTCACTATATATACGGACAAGTGGAAACTATATTTGAGTTTGACAAATAAAGGTTATAACTATCATACTATTAATCACTCTGAAGATTATGTAAGCGCTAATGGTAAGAACACAAACTTAGATGAAAGTACTTAGAGTCATCTTAAGACCTTACTTCTTCCAAAGATGAGAGGAATTAGTAATGAAATGCTTCGTTTTCATACAGCTAAGTTTTGTATAAGGTATAAAAATATATCTTCAATCAACTTTTATAACTCTATACTAAATGAAATTGCTCGCTATTACCCAGTTGATTAATGTTTATGTTGATTTGTAAGAAGTATCATATTTTAAAAGTTTTTTTTATTCCACACCCATGTTATCAATATGACTATAACATTAACTTTTCTTGTTTAGTGAAATACTATAAAAGAATTAATCTTCAAATTCAGCCTATTGTGTCTGTTTCATTAAAATCAAATATATACCTAAATTGAGTAATCTATCTCCCAGTGTGTTGCGTACAAAATTTCATATTATTATATGTTTGAAAATCCTTAAAGGCATAAAAATATAATATATAATGGTTTTATTAAAAAAAGGTTTTTTTAAGATATTCTATATTTTTATTAAAGACTAGATGGGTTCTGAAAGTAATAGTGAGGCTATGAATTCCCTTACATATGTGATGCAAATATTACGAAAAAATTTATTTTCCTATCTTCAAATACTCTATAAAAACAATGATCTGTGTCTTTTAATGTATAAAATACTACAGAATGAAAATACTGTTGTAATTATAATGGTGATCAGGGAAATATTTAAACATAAATTGATTACGATCTAGGGAAACAAACGTTGGTGTATTGTCATATTTTTATTTTTATTCATTCAAAATAATTCAGGAACTAAATATTACAGTAAAATTTAAATTTATATTATTTTATGAATAATTTTGTTTTTACTAAAGTTCAATTTTTCTATATATTTATATTTTTTAACTATAACACACATTAACTATAAATGACTAATAATTTATTTTAAAAATGAATATAATTAAGTAAAAATATATAATGCAGTTTTAATTATGAGAAATTTGGAGTTTTTTACAATATATATTCCCATGCACATGCTCACGAATTGATCAAATATTACTTAAGTAAAAATTCCATTATTTAAAAAATCGATGATTTTTATTTTGTGAACTTAAAAAATATTTATATAAAAGGGATATGCGACTCGGTAGAAATAAATAATAATTGATAGGTGTTTGAGGGGAACATCTACAATAAGAGTTCCTATAAAGTTATTTTATTTTAAAATTCATTAAGAGAGAAATTTATTTTTGATTTCTTTTGAAAACATAGGGATATATCATAAAGATATATAGGATGAATAATTTTTCCTTTTTTAAGTTACCCATAAACTTTCAATTCTACATGTGTGGATGTTATTTAACACTCACGAATTCTTATTTGAGAATAACTACTTTGGGCTGATATCCTATATTTCTAAACTGTTCGCAACCTTGCCAGCCTTCAAAATTAATCACTAATTATTGAACTCGAGGAAACACATATTGAAGAATAATTCATTCTACTGTCGCCTGATCTCCGATGAGAGATTAAAACACGAAAACCTCTCCATTCTCGTCGTCTTAAAAATCCATATATTACGTTCCCGGGTAGGAAACCTCTTTCAATGTAAAATTTTATCTTACAAATTATAATCTCGTCAATCAGCAATCCTATATTGAGTCCGCCTATTTAACGTCATTAAGAGTATAATCGTTTTAGTGTATGTCTCTCATTAAATTTTTCTACTTACTCAACGTTCTATAAGACTATAATATACATTATTTCACAAGAATACGCTGTCAGCATTTCGTTGCATCACAAATATATAATTTTAAATGATTTATTGCAAGAGTGTCGCGAATTCTAAAATAGAAGATCTGATAGACATCTCTCTTAAATAATTAAAACTATGGCATCTAAAACTAATGAATAATCTGGATATCGTGGTAAAATTGCCATATATGATATATATCCCTAAATTCACTAGCTTTCTTTTGTTAACAGTTCGATTTTAATAAAGTTTTATAAATTCTACTTTTTTTAATTTAAAATACGTTATATGTTTGACGCCTAGCTCAACAAATTCGTCAAATAAATAGTGGAGGCTTAATTCGCACAATGTTTAGGTTGAATTAGACTTTAGTCTATACGACTAATAAAATATGCATCTTCGAATACTGTCAGAATATTTATGTCTTCCAATGTCGATATTTTTTTGAAATTCGACATCGCAGCTAGTTTTCTAAAAGATTACGAAAATTTAGGAGTCGATAACGCATGAAATGTATCTTATTTTTCTACATAAAATAGTAAATTTGTCACTCATCTTTATCATTTTATATTTGACACCATAGCAGTAAATCCTAATATGGTAAAATCCCAGTATAATTCGAGAATGTTGTTTCGCGCATGCCCAAATCATATATAGTAAAATTTTTGAATTATTCATTAACCCTATAACGATCAGAAAAATGATACTCACTAACGTTTTTGGTGTAAAATATACACTACTTTTTTATTACATAAAAAGATTTAAATTAATAAATAATCTACTACTGAGAAATATTACTAAATTTTTAACATGTAATACTATAAGAATCGTGAATCATTTATACAAGTTAATATATGTAATAATCGTATTTTTACTTACTCTCGTTACATACCCTCGTTTGCCGATCGTAGTCACTTATGGATTGGTCGCTTTGAATTAAATATGTATGTTTTTTGACAAAAAAGTATAAATAAACAATAAAAATTGTTTACTGGCATTTATAATAAATCTTTGAAGTGTGATTTGAACAGTAAAACTTTAAATAGATTTGACACTATTTTGATGTTTTCCTTTCTTTGTTTTTTTTACAAAAATCGCACCATGTTGGATTTTTATTGAATTTTGATATTTTATTTAAAATTACACGTTTCTTTCATCTCTTATTAATTGTGTTCGTTGAATTACGATATATAACTGGAATATACAGTTTCTCCGACTTTTCTTTAAGAAGAATCTTTTGATTTTCTATCATTTTGAAATATATCTTTGAATAGTAAAAAAGCATTAATTAGAGATAGGCCAGTCATATTATAAAACACAATCAGAGGCCATAGTTTACTAAATCTGCATTTGAAAATAATGCTAACCTTATATCGTCATTATGTATTCCATCTTTTGTTGTAGTGTATTATTACATGCGAATTGACTTTTGCTATTATTCTTTAACAGTGTTATTAGTAGTGCTAGTTGACAATAGGATGACCTTTTTTTCACAAGTATAATAATATCATATACTTGTCATAGAAAACAAAGGTGTTAATATACAATGGTCTTTTTGTGGAAGTCAATGATGTATTTCTTTTTAATTTAATTATAGTGAAATAATGGGGTTAAATGTTAAAGGACACCGCTCTTGCAGACATTGCATTGTGTTAGTGCCCAAAATTATTTTGACCAAATATATCACAATATTCGAAATGTATTTAGCAATAGGGTCTACCAAAAGAGAGAACATTAGACCATACTTAGCAGGCTTCATTGGCATATATTCATGTATCTAATTATTGGATCTTCTTCCTCTTCTTAAATGATACCAGCTGATCGTCTATAGCCATCGTAACATCTTGATTTAGAGAAAAACATCTAGGCAAAATTTCAATCTATTAATCTCATATCTCATGGATAGGGGAAAATTTATCTTTATTCTTGCGTTGATATCTAGTTATAAAATCATCAAAATAAAGAGCCCTTGCAATTTGTTTGAATCAACGATGTAAAAATAACCCCCTGTAGGCTTCTTTACTTTTAATAACACTAAAAAGCTCTAATAGAGGTTTTTGTATCTCCTTGTTAGTAACTATTAACACAAGAAGGCCTAAATAGCCTTTTAACTCGATATTGTCCACATTATGGCACTCACTTTTGAAATCGTGTTTCCCAAATATATTTTTACAAGCTAGATTTTTCTACAAATTCCGGTTGTTAGAATAACAAAAAATAATTATAGAAAGGTTTAATTTTTAATAGCGCATTTGAAGTGGCACCAGGATCTAAATTCACATATTTTTAACGCGTTTTAGTTGTAGTTAGTTTTGATGTACTCCAAATAATTCCATTTTACTTTCAAATAATCATCATTGACTCAACACCTATCTCTTTATCCGATAAATCACTTTCATCGCTATTTGGTCTTCAAATTCAACTTCCAGTAGAGCCGAATTCATCACTGAAGTCGCTTATTTGCAGTAAATCATTATTGCACATGCGCGTTATATTGCTTATTTTGTTCAAGTTTGTCTAGTAAACAAATTGTTAGATTATATTGAAACTTCGTTATTGAAGTTAATTATTAACACATTGTTAATTTTCGAGTTTAAAAAGGTGAGGTAAATTTTACTCCAAAAACGTTAGAATATAATCTTCAAAATATAAATATCTGATACTAAATATATTTAAATAAATAATTTACTATAGAAAATTATGTTTTATAATAATACTTTGATATGAAGCAATTTAAAATAGGGATAATTAGATATGCCAAATACAAAATCGTTTATGTGGTAAATTTTTCACTCCAAAAGCGTTTAGAGGGTTAAGGA
>NW_027255090.1:0-45426 GCF_042242105.1 Pempheris klunzingeri
AGACGATCTAACTGACCAATAAGATAATTTTATAAAAGGACTTAGAAAAAACAGCATTGAACCATTTTCCCAAAAAATAGCAGGATGCGTCGATGTGTTTACTATTGATATCTTAAACTGTGAAAAAATGGGATTGCTACGACCATTGATATGTTTAAAATGTTTCAAGAGAGACTTTAAAAAATTATACATCGTCGTGTACTTTGTCTAAAAGCAATCTCTACAGAGGTTTGATATTTTGATTAATCATATATATCACTATTTATTATAGGCTCATATGAAATATTGAAAAGCTTTCTAGACGACAAAATACGGGTTGGAATTTTTAAGGAAACAGATCTATATTCGATGTGGAGAAATTATCATAATTTACTTGTGACTTTAGCTGAAATAAAGTCATTCGTTAGTATTCTAATGCCCTTATAGGCTATCATTCATTACCTCTGCAAACATTTATTTGGAAATTTTTCGTGATTCTAGAGTCTGTATCAACAGGAAATCAATGTCTTTTAAACATCCAAAAGAGAGCAAACGTTATATTCATTTCCCCAGTAATTAGTATATTGACAAAACTAATAAGGAGGTAAAACTGGGATTTCTCTTTAAGAAGATCAACAACTTAAAAAGTATTGTTTTTTTGACAAAATCACTTCAGTTGTCAAAAAAATGGTTCCCACTTTGGTTTACATTTCTAAAAGATGTTTATAAAGAATAAACAGATACGAGTCAGTTTAGAAATCTGAGTTATGGTCAGCGAGTGTAGTTATATCTATAAATTTAATGTTTATATCGGCAAAGGAGAAATATAAAACAGTGAGCTTGACCTTGGAGCTGATCTAATAATGAAGTTTGTAGAAGAGCAAAATAATTCCCAAGATATTGAGCTGTATTTTGACAACCTTCTTTTCTCATACAAGCTTGTCAAAATATTAATGGAAAAGAATTTTAAGCTAGCAGGAGCGAAACATCACAACAAAATAGAATAATCCCTGCTTACCCTTCAAGCTATATTAAAGAAAACGCCTAGAGGCAATTACAAAAAATGGACTATCAACGATAGTAATAAGTATGTATAGTGAAATGACACTAAACTAGTGGATTCCAAGAGTAATTACTTTTCATGCAAACCTGTAAAAAAGTTAAAAGATACTCTAAACAGAACAAAAATCAAGTCAGCATCAACCAATATATTACGATAAACTTATATAATGAATTTATAGGGGGTATAGACTTAAATGATAACGCGTTGCCAACTATAGAATAATTAGCAAAGGAATGAAATTGTACTGGCCAATTTTCACAAATTTGATATGGGTGCGCGTCGTAAATATATGAAAATTACTAAAATACTGTGAAGAAAGTAACATCGATTTGTTTAATTAACTAGGGATATAAATGCAGAGTTGATACGTGGGTGGGGCGTATTATTAACTATTAAAGAGTCTTTCATTTTAAATAAATTTATCGTTAATTTTTGCTAAAATCTAATGAAGAAAAGCAATAATAATAAACAGAGGCTGAGATGTACAATATGTCACAAAATTACTGTTTATAATGTGAATTCAGCTCAACTTGTTAACATACGAAATGTTTCTTCTTATTTAATTATACACGATATATAAATACAATAGACTAAAATTTATATAGTATTTTGTACAAAAAAATTCGTATATCAATTTATTTATTTGCGCATGAAAGCTGGTGAGGATATTCATTATCGTTTTTGATACTAAATTAATCCAACATATTTGGAATGTTAAAAATTTTGTTGGCATCGGTATAGCTGGTGACTGGCACAAAACAGTGTTTAATTCTAATACATAAAGTACAATTTTTTTTGTGATTAGATTATTAAAACACAGAGCTCACAAAATCACTTTCATAAGAATATAACTGATTTTAATTCTATTAATTTTCAATTCAAAACATGTCGCATCACATGTGCACTTAATTTTCGTCATTTATTTTGTGCTATTTTATCATCCTAAACATAAAAAAACACTTTTACTCAGCCTGCGCATAATTGGATTTTTTTAGAAATTTAAAGGAATAATACTTTCTTGAATGAACATTTCACATTGTCAAAAACCAGTATATTTATTTTACAATTATGCATATACATGTTATCATTTTTATGATATTAATTTATATTACGGAGATATCATTAATAAATGACATCAACATATATATATGTGTATAAATGGATTGTAACTACCTTCCACCAATATTTAAAAAAAAGAACTGGAAATATCAATAACAATTTACTAATTAGGAATTATATACTATACCAACTCCAGTTATATTCCCTTGATATTGCTTTAAGAAAGAACAGTTCTATGTAATTATGGTATTGTTGGCATATTTGCTTTAATTTATCCATTATTATCAAAGTTTCGTTTGATGCTTGATCTTTGTTTGGGTTACATAAATAGTACAATATTTCTTGTTCTATTACACTTTGTTTCTCCTTCAATGTCTTCAAAAATGTTAACAACTCGGAAGAACCTGTTCGAATCGGACGTAAAAGTGTCTGTAAAAACTTTTGGCAGAATTAGAAGTTAACTTCACGTCATTTTAAATTCTATTATACGTGTTCCATGATTTGATGGAATATTTTTTGCATTTATGAAATTTTTTCGAAATATTCTAGAAATAATTCCAAATTATCAATTCTAAATTCTTTAGAATGAATGAGCAGCTTCTCAATCTCTATTTTAACAAAATCTGTAGGAACAAATGCTAATAAAGTTACAAATTTTATAAAGAGTTTGAAATCTTGATCGACTTGATAGTTTAGCCAATCCTAATTTTTGCAATTTCCGATAAACGCATTGACCTAAGTGAAATAGACAAAAGTATACATCGTTTTTTGATGATTTTTCAAGAGCATTAATACGGTCATTTCGAAATAAATAATAATATCTTTTGGCGTCTCCATAATTCCTAGATCATGTAATACATGAAGGACTCGTGTATAACTTTTTTCCGTTTTATCTTTCAGTAAAATAAAAACTAAAGGGATCACTTTTTTTAAGCCATGCCCATGAATTGTGTAGTGTTTAGATGAATCTCTAGGTACAACCTTGAATTTTCCGTCACAAATCCAAAACTTCGAATGTTTAAGGTGCAGAAGATCGTCTTTAGTTGAAACAGTCACAATCCTTTAGACGTCATCACTACCAGAGTCATATATGCAAAAATTTTGATTCCTCAGCGTCATTATTGTACCACAAAGATTGGTTACAGGGTTCATTTGGATCTGATTCCATTTCCGAATATTCCTAATAACTTGATAAGCTGATCGCTTTGGAATTAGAGGTATTTTATCAAGATCTTCTTGTACTGTGACAATATCATAAACTTTATTTGTTTGGATACATTGTTGTTTTAGCAATATCTGATTTTATCATAAAATAATTGTTTGTTTTTTTCCTCTTCTGTCAATATAATTTTTTGAAAGCCTTTTATCTCAATATCTTTTATTTCAGTTGCAAGAATAGTCCTTAACCTACCTTTGCGACCCCGAATTTGACAACTTCAATATAGGCATTGACTTGTCGAATAGTCTTTAACATAAAAGTATCCATCATAATGTGACCTTTCTTTGTTTTTCTTTCATTTTAACATGGTAAATTCACTACCCAACTGATCGTCCATTGTTTTCGTATAGTGCGCAAATACTAACGCGATTAAAAAATACCGACGCACGCGCAAACAGCTCCGACATATGTTGGTCTCCGGCAAATGTTGGCCGTTCCGTCGCATCACATGTGCACTTGATTTTCGTCATTTATTTTGTGCTATTTTATCATCCTAAACATAAAAACACTTTTACTATATATTTACGTTATGTATATTTTTAGTAGTATTTTAAAATATATTAATATGAGCACAAACTGTATAATGAGTACATATGGTGAGGAAGGACTATCTTATTATATTATAAATGACATTGAAAGGATACATGAGTATCTCATTAGTCAAAAGTTATTACAGGATATTTCAAATCGTTGTTCGAGATGCTGGTCACACAAAAAATAAAAACTTTTAAAAGGTGCAATATTTGCAAAGAAACGTATGAAAAGTACAATAATATTTGTGTTGATGTTAGGTATACCATTACCCATCAATGTCAAAGTAATTTCATTCGTTTTAAACATCAGAACTCTAATTAGAAAAACATGCAAGTTAAGTTTTCTAAAATAACCTCAACGTTATTAACTTTACATATTCTTGTAGTAGGTCCAATAATAAGTTATCATTGAGGATGATTCTTAAATAATATATATGTGGATGGGAAAAAAGTATTACTAGCCTAACAAGTTCGCTAGGCCTATCAAAAAAACATTTTACGTGGATAAGTTAAATTTTCTAATAATTATCTGCGAAAAGACTTTGAAAAAACGGAATAAAATTAGTGACAGGAAAAATCATTGAAAAATATGAGGCAATAGTTTATGATAAGCACAAACACAATAGTCTCGCTGTATTAAATATAAAAGGGTTGAGTCATAATGCAGAATTTTTGTCTGAATATACTGTTCATAAGAATGAAAGTGATACCCCAGTTTTTAAACTTTTTTCAATATATTAAAAATTAAATTCAAATTTGAGTCATGTAATGTCAGGCCCTCGAGATGGATTAAGATATCTAAGATACGCATGCTGTTATATGTGATAGAGAACTTTATGATTTTAAGTTGGATAGTAAACGACTGCTTGGCTTGTGTGAGTGTGAGTTAACGGATTAAGTAATAAAAAAATGCAAGGAAGTAAGAGTACTTTTCGTTAACAAGAGTGATTATGACACCCTACTCCCAATAATAAAAAACGAGGTTTTCATAGGGATTAATATTTTCACTAATGAATGGCGAGCTCATCCTACATTACTTAGTGAGGAACATGATCAAAGAACGGTGAATCAGGTTAGGAAATATGATGCAGAGGATTGGTCTCTACTAAAACGATAGAAAGTGTGTGGCGTCGACTAAGATTGAAAATTAGTTCAAATATGAAGGAGGCCCTAATGAATTTCATGAGTTACATTTAAAATATATCTTTTCGACCTATTAAAAGAAATTAATGCAAGTTTTGGACTAGATTTTTGAGAGGATTTCTGTATTATGTTATTTGTAATAGAGAATTAATATTTTATTAAATAATTATTTATTCTTATACGTTTAAAAAAATTTTTCTTTCGTTTTTAAGTATCATTCTTATAAAAAAAAATTTACAAAATTTGCTCTCATGACGTGTTGATTAAGTATATCTGTTACTTTTGACCCATTTCGAAATTAATATTTTGATGTCCTTTACAACCATTTTATATTAGTTTTTATAGTCTTAGAAATAAGTGTAGAATTATAGCTGTGAATATGCATATTTTGAGCTAAAAATCGATTTTACTCATGTGCTGACAGTGGAACCCTCACTCGGAATAGGTTAATAAAACCGGTGACTTTGGCTATGAAAAGTAGTTTTGTTTACCCTTTAAAGTTATCTCGGTGCATTAAAATAATATTTTGAGCAGTTATTTAAAGTATAACAGTATTTTTGTTTTACCGCCTCGACGTATGAAAAAATATTGGAAATGTCAATTTAGTAAAAAATAATGTTTTTGTAAATCTTATTAAATCATTCGCGATAAATTTCATTGGCGTTCAAAGTATTTAAAAATAGTTAAAGAATATGTTACAGAACTCAACCTAAAGCCTTCTTAATAGTCCAAAAAGTAGGAAATTATAAGTTAAAATGCCCAGTGAGAATATGTATCACGGATGTGTTAATATGAAGATCTATTCGGAGTGATAACACACAATATTCAATATAATTGCCGATGCCCATAGGTTTATAACATCGTAATTTATTCAAAATATTACAAACAATACAATAAACGGCAAGGTAACAAAAAATTTTACAAAAATGAGTAAACGTTTTGTTATGAGAGATAGAATCATAATAAGCATAAATATCAAACACAAATAAACCATGTACACCATAATATGTAAAAAATGCATTTAATGTGAACATATAGTAAACAGCGTTTTTTTTTATGTTTAGGATGAAAAAAATAGCACAAAATAAGCCGCAAAAATTAAATGCGCAAGCGTTGCGACATTATCCGACTGAGAATTATAAAATTAAAATTAGTTATATTTTTATTAAGTTGATTTACGAGCTATATTTTTTTTAATATAATCACAGAGAAAATCAGAAGTTTTGTGTTTGAATTAAACACTGTATTGGGCGAATCATCAGCTATACCGATACCCAATAACCATAATGTTTTAAATTGCATTACATATATTCTTTTTAATTCGTGGCTTGCTACGATTTAAATACAGCAAGAATTACAGATCATATAATTACTAAATTAATTGGCAAAACCTGAACACAATAATACACTGTATATGCTAAAACAATTCTACCCTAAAATAACAATGATAAAAATAATAGAATTAATAATAATATACATAATAATAACAATATGGTTACATTGAAAAGTTAGATTCATGTAAATTATATTATATCAAAACAAATATAATATCTGTGATAATGTTGAGTTATTTTGTCTCGTTCCAGTAACAATTAATATCAATGCCCATTAATGCTAGCAGCCTTTATGCATATAAATTAGGAATAATTTTTACTTATAATTTTCAATTTTCCATCTATTTTATTTCATAATTTTTGTGATAAAAAATTAAAATGACTATCTTTTTAGTGTTTCAATTCTGAAATTACAAGTAGTCTAGCCATAATTTATTATAATTATTTAGTTTAGTAGACATTAATTTTTGTTTGCGTTACGAAAAAAATAGTTTATAAATGTATTGCATAATTAACTAAAAGATATTTAATGCTATAATTAGTGTATTTTAAACAGTTGTGTTAAAATGAAAAAATAATTCAGCACAAAATTATATTTTCTCGATTAATAGGGTTCAATTATTTTCCACCAATCATATGCATACATGTCTGAGCCTGATTTTTTGTAAGAACTGTTAATATATTTATGAACTAAACTAATATAAATAGTCAAAAGTTTACATTTTGAATTCGATTTCCATGTTGTAAGGTTTGATGATAGGGTGTGTTAACACCGCAAGTAGGTAAGTCAATCTAAAGCATTTATGGTGAACTCCCTAATATATTTAATCGAATAAGTAATGATAGTTTTTCCTTTAAAATTTATAATTACCTGGAAGAATGATACTTTAGGAACATTGATGCACTCATCATGTATATTTCTCAAAATTATTCGTAATATCCTTTCATAGTCAATATGATAATCACCAAATAAATCATTATAGATCTATTTAAAATGAGTCATATTAACATTGAAAAAAGTATTAAATACTTACAATCAATTTTTTATAATAGATAAATTTATTAGATAATGAATTCATGTTACAATTTTTCATTTATCATTTACTTGTTAAAATCGAGAGTATATTTTATATTCTCTAGACATTCATTGAACGAATACTTACCGACAATATGATATGTTTTATTTGATTTATGTTGACTTTCATGATCAACAAGGAGCCTATAGGTAATCTTAGCATTAGTCGAGAGACATGGACAAGTAATCTCATCTATGTCACTTTGAGATTTAGCTACAGCATCCTAAGAGTATTCTTACATTACAATATGATTACATTTGTGGATAATATTACTTTGACCAAATATCAAATAAAAATGATTGTACATAAAATGGTGTCATACATGGATAGAACATAGAAAAATATTTTTCGCCATTTGTTTCCACTGTTAGCTCTATTGGGATCGTTATGTCATCTATAGGTAGCCGAAAGCCAATAAAAAATTCAGTGAATGTTATAGCAATGATCGGATTATCTTTCTATTTAACACAGAATTAAAACGACTATAATAAACAAAAATACTTTTATTCTAGGTGTGACAGGGTCATAACTTAAATAGTTATAATAGAACATTCCCATCATTGCTTCATCTAATTGTTCTGTCTGAGAAGTATTTGGTAATACTTTAAACCTGGTTACGAAATCTACACTAGAGATATTGTAACTGGAAATATTGCTAAACTTAGTATTAGTTGTTATTATAGTTATTTTATATATTACTAATATTTGAACCCAATATCAAACAATACCCTTCCATATATATTAATATTAGATACGTTAGTGACATTCATTTTAGCTTTCATATTAAATATGCAATTTTGTAAACTATCTATAAAAATCATTACAATAAGGTATTTATCACAATTTGAATTTTAAATTATTGATTTTTAAAAATATTTTAATAAAAGTTAAAACTAGAAGAGCCCACACCCCTTCAAATGAGCTGTCAGTCAAACTGACTATATAAAATATAATCATTAATTTAGTGGGACAAAGAATATTATGTCTATAAGTTTTTTATAAAAATTATATTCATTAAACTTGTTCAAATCATAAAAGAAATTGTTTTATGCATTCGAACCTACATGACATAAAAAAAAGAATATTTGTTTGGTAATTCTGCCATAAATATATTTAAAATTTTTTGAAAAATATAATAAAATTTATATGTAATATATATTGGAAATATAAAAGGTTTGCTAAGTCAAAAGTAATAGTGTTCTGTGTAATATATTGATTACTACTGTGTTTGTATGGTCTAGTAAAACTATTTAAGAGATTTTTTAATGAAATAATATGTTAATTTGATTTTAATTGTACCAAATTGAATAATTAAATTTCTACATTTAAAAATCTTGATTTTTTGGTGACTATTTCACACATATATATACTCAATGTGATATCACTATTGACTGGCCACCGTATTATATTTTTAAAAAATAGTTAATTTAACTTATATTGTTCACCTAAATATAAATAATAACTATAGAGAATGTTACACTCATATTACGAAGATACCAAAAGAAGATTACTGATAAAAACAGGTTTTAAATTTCACAGTTTTGAGTTGTGATTTATGGCATTCTTGATACATGAACATAAGTTATTTATGTTCATAAAATGATTATCTTCTCAGTATATTTGTTTATTACCTCCTATTCTAAATAGCTGAAATATAATTTAACAAAAAATCTCTTTTCTAGAGATAATGGAACATACTTATTCTTAAGTCTAGTGTGTTAACTTTTATTTAATGTGATAATGCACCCAAATATCACTTTTTCAAGCCAGCTGCAGAAATTTCATAATGAATCCACTATTAAATTTTCTCAACATCCTTTGAATCTATTAACAATATACTTGTTAATAAGGGCGTAATTGAAAGTTTGAACAAATAATAATCTTAAACAGCAACTGAAAGATTAATAAAAGACGTAGAGTGTGTTTTATAGTGCTTTAGCTACTGTTAGCTTTGTAAAACATATTTTTGGTAAAATGACTTTATATGTATCACTAAGTTAAAATCTAAATTACCAATAAATATTGCGACATTAAATCAAGGTGGCTTCATAATTACAACCATGTTAGTAATCTTTATTGTGATCTCTCTAATTATTTATTATGATTTTTTTAAGTGACAAAAAAATTATTATTTTAGAGACAAATTGTTTATGATGTAGTAGGATAGGCACATTAATAATACAAATTTAGAATAGTATATATGGACTCTTATCGTTGTGTTTAAAAACATCTGAATATAAAATACGGTTCTTTACACAATAATTTATAGTTTTCTTCAAATGTAGCATTTCAAACGATTTAAGATTATTTTATAAGTAAATATCAAATTAAAAAAGTGTATAAAAATTATAAAGTTGCTTAAATCGGTATTCAAAATATATGAATTTTTAAAAACCCAAAAATCCTTAGAGCTAATTCAAACGTCAAAAAAACATATCAATGATAATTTTAAACTATATAAGAGTGTAAATGTGGTGGCTGTACCACTGAACTTATTTTTTATGTGAAATTTCTCCATAAAGTCAAAAGAGAATATTAATTATATTATCTACTAAACGCTTAAGGAATATATTCTTTAAAAATACTTATTGATGCTTGTAATAAAAATTTATTTCAAGCTAAAATTTAGTAATTTTGGCTTTTTCAAATAATTCGATGGATTTAGTTTTACAAATCTATATTCAGAATATATATTATATTATTAAATAATGACCATATCTCATTTTAAACCTATTAAGGTGATCTATTAAGACTTAAATAAGTTTTTTTTAACTTGCTGTTTATAATGATATAATTTGTGCTTAAATTTCTGTACCAACGTTACTTCAAGTAATTTACCTAGGTTACTTTCCTCATATAAACAGATGTTATATTAAACTCGAGCTAATAAAGATCTTGAATTTTAGTATCATATTCCACAACACTTAGTTAAATTAATTAATGGTAAGTAAATATAAAGTATGTAAATTTGAGTTCACTTTTTTCCAAAAGTACAGCGGAATATTAATAATATCTACAACTATGTCTTACTGTTTATAGTTTTCTATGAACTTTGACACTTTGACTTGGTAAATTTAATTTTTTGTATCAAATTTATGGTTTAAAATGTCAAAATATATATCGTTTCTTAATCAAACTCGTCACTGTAGCAATCAAACTCATCACATTTGCAATCAGCCTCATCGTGACGTCAAAAACCCATTTACAAAACAATAAACTACATAATTTTAAAAAAATATAATACTAACTTGCATTAAACAATAATTCATCCTTTTGAGGATTTAGTGATGAAGCTAATATTTTTCTATAAATGTATTACAGTGAATCGATAATGTTTCTTTGAAACATTCAGAGATGGCTATTTTTAATTGTCTTCCATTAATGAATTTTCTCCTAACTTCAAGAATTTTATACACTGATAATATTTGTTTTATCGGGATCAAAAAACGTGAGTATGATGGAATTGTATATTGATTCTTTGTTCCTGGATCACTGCCTAAAGGCCTTTGTAGTAGTGTATTTCAGCATTATCCATGATTAATGCAGGACTATGAATAACTTGTGAAATGGATGCATTACTAACTTCTGAAGACAGATTTTGAAACATTCACTCGTGGCAGGCTTATCATCGATTTTATGTTTATTATTTTTATGTACAAATCCGACTAATGATATATAAAAAAAATTATTGTAGCACTAAAATGATGTATGCGCGCGTTTACTTAAATAATTCTCTATTTTTTGTCTTGGCATCATGTAAAATTCCACTTTTTCAAGAAAAATAGTGCTTTAGTGCCACTTTTATTAGGTCATGAAACATATTGACAAATACCTTTCATTTTTTAGTAGTTATGGCGCAATTCTTCCTGCCACAAATTTTACAGCAAATTTTAATGTGTGATGGAATTGTTTAAATATTCTGCCAATTTTTCTGATAAAAATATTTTTAGTAAACTCATTATGAAATTTTTATTCATGTTCTATAAGAGTGATCATGGCTTTTTCATCCACCCACCTAATGGTTTGTTCCATTCGGTTAAATAAGAAAAGGACGCCCATTTCATTGACTTTACGCTTTGGATTAATAGATAAACTGTTTTGGTTATATGATAATATTGACGATACAGTTGCTCGTTTCCAACTCATTTCGGCAGCAATCGCAAATTGCTCGCTCTTTTTTGGCTATAACGAAATATCTTTTATCTTAAATCTATCTAAATGGCAGATGGTAGCTCCTGTCTTTATTTTTGTATATGAATAAATGTATTTTCTAATTTTTTAAATTTTAAATCTGCGAAGCAGTTTTCTATGTTACTACCTTGTTGATTTACTGCTAGGAATACATATCAAACAGACGGGTGAATTCGGAAAGACGAGTTTTGATGAAAACGTGCTGAGTTTGAATGCAAAATGACGAATCAGATTGATAAAATTTTATAAAATAAATTTGCACTCCATATAAAATACGAAGTGAAAGTGACAGTAAACAATTTTTACAACTAAGAATTAAAATTTTTTACGTTAACTGTCTAATATGGCATAGCTGTATTTGTTAAAAAATCTATTCATCCACCTGTTCGCTTTAGTGTAAGTACAATGAAACATTTTGTGGCTACAACTATTTTTGCATGTGTATTACATATGCAAAAGACTGTGCGCGAATAATGTGGCCTTTCACCAAAATATGATAAGGATTATACATCATGCTTGGTTATGATGATAATTAGATTATTTATAAGCTTGAAAGTATGCATTTATTGTTAGGAAAATTATGCAGATCGCTTAGCATAATAAAGTGATACCTGAATATTGATTCTAAAAAGTTTTCATGTAATTTTTTAGACTAGGATTTCGTAAAGCAACTACATTCAAACGCCCTTTAGTGCGTATACCATTGAAATCTGCTATAAGAAACAAAACGTATGTTGTTTCGGGGAGTGAACAGACTATCACATCTAAAAATATTAACAGACATAAACTAAAATTTTGCAGATATTTTGTTAAGCATAATTCTACTTTGAAGCTTGAATTCCTTGTTTGTGAATAAAATATTGGTTGCATCTTTATACATGAGAAAATCAATGTATGTGACAACTAATTGAGTTTTTTTATTTAAATATTAAATTTTTTATATTTATGCAACAAATATAAATAGAAATGTGAAATAATTTTCTTTATTCTTATTATTTTAATCCAACACATGTCACGCGGGATAAGGTATGCCATTACAAAAAACATTTAAGTTTAGTCAATCGTGTAACTGGCGCTATAATAAGGTAATGATATTAAAACTTATCTTAAATAGTAGAATTTTTGAAACAAGTAATTATATAATTATTGAGGCACTAATCTCAAACTTGCAAAGAAAAACATATAAAATTTTCATTGGGTGTTGATTGTGACTACGATCAGGATAATATTCAGACAGTGTACTAAAAATCATGGTTGTTTATATTAAAATACGGTTATAGTATCGAAAACACAAGTTATGTGACTATTAGTGTAGCAATATTGGTTGGCATAACTCAGATTGCGGTAAGCTCTATTTTCAGACCATAAGATATGAGATGAGGAGTGTTTTTCTTAGATATCAATATAGATTTAGTGAGCTAACTTACAGCAGTTCTTATAAACCACCCAAAAATTATGTTCTGTATTAACTAGACAAAGGATGTGCGTTTCTCCGAACATAACGTACGGGTTATATTAGGTAAAGCTATATCACAGTGAATGTTTTTGTTACCTTGAAATTAGTAAAGATAATTTTTTGGTATATAACTTGTAGCTTCACACTAGTCTCATAAAGGATAATCATTTTTAGTTTGTATGGGCTTCAAACCATATTAAAACATATATAAATAAAACTTTGTCGAACTTTTCTGTTTCTTAGTTATTATGTTATATACACAATATTATATTGAGCAGAATTATATAGTCACTTGGAAGAGTAATCTTGCTGTAAAAGTAGCGGTAGCACATTCATGCTGCGTAAAAAAATATATTTCGCTACAATAAAAGTTTTTTTAGGAATTCAAAATATTAAATTTGTTATAAAAAGCGTATTTTTGAGGATATAACAGTATATTTTTAATTATTAAAGTATCTAAATGTAATGCTCCTGTTAATATTATTAGCAATTATACGCCCTTGAAGGACGGACAAACGGCGAATTTAACAAAGAAAATATTTTATAACCATAAAAAATTTATACCGTTATATATTTTAATATTTCCTAAATAGAAAAACCTATTTATTTTTATAATTTTATATTAAGCTATGGTGCAAGATGTGACATTATCTATTACACGTACACAAAGTATAAAAACATTAGGTTGCCATACGTTTAATTTTTAAACTAATTTACAATGCCAATATATTTAATGTTACTATGGGATTAAGGGATTATGTTATCAATACCTTTAAGCTGCTACAAATCACTTTTAAATAAGTTTACTTCAATATACCTAATTTTTTATCAGTGTGTATTTTTTATATCTAAAATCAATATCATCATCGAAAAATATAATATTGAATGCTTTAAATATTTGGTTAATTTCTCGATTTTATTGTGTAATTATGCGTACATTAAAATCACTATTGAGGTTGTGTCTATCATAGCTAAAGTTCTGTTGTTTCCTTTTCGAATAGCGAAATATTTTTGTATGTTGCCCATTAAATTAGTAAATATTATAACATATTTTATTGAACAATTTCGTAATAGAAATTAAAATCACGGATCAACTGCTTTTGTGAATTGAACAAAATCCAGGTAATAATCATGAGTCAAAAAACTACTTAAATAGCAAATTAATTTTCTAATGAAAGTTATGGAACACAATATTTATAATATATTCTGATACAATAATAAAAATTAAATACGACTCAGACGAATGATAATGTTAAATAGTCATTATAAGATATTATAGAAACCTTTATTACGATTTTATGGCTATAATAAAGTGTACGCAATGGGACTACAGTGTGTGGACGACACAAAATAATAATTCTATTGCAATTATTTTAAAATAACTAAAGTATTATATATGTCATATTGGGTTAAGATTTTATTTATCATATGACACTATAATTTTTTCTAATAATCACAATCATTGTATATAATTTTATTTTATCGCACCGTTACCTTCTTGGATTTCATAAATCATGGATATATATATCTATGATGAATATAGAAAACATAAATATTGTAGGCTAATAGCTGTTAGTCTATAACAATGATGTTTTAAGGGATTGTAAAGAGTATTCAAACAACGAATGAGTAATCTAATATCAAAGTGGTGAATACACTTAATTTAAAATTAAAAAATATTAATTAAATAGTTATATAGTACGAATACAAAACCATAGTAATACATAAGGAACTTACGACTGCAAACTGTATTATATTTAATTATTTCTTCCAGTGACTTTATCTTAGTATTATCTTTTGATTTGTATGCATATATGAAATATCCACCTGTATCATAAATAGCTGTCCAACCAATCTGAACAAATTAATTATTGAAACGCTTTTAAAATTAGTTTACTTTTCTGCCATAAGCAACGGCATAGAGAAATAATGTGTTAATGAATAAAGTATATGTCAAAATACTGTACAACCTCATTTTATAACCTTAACTTATATAAAATATTAATTATTATTATTTAGCTATAGTTCATACGTTTGAAAATTTTCAGATGGTACACTTATTGTTTTATGTATTTCAGCTACTACTGACCTATATCTATATGTGTATGATGTTAACAATAAGTCTTAATAAATTTAATAGGATAAAGATATTATTTGTTTTCAACTAAGTAATATTACAATTGTAAATTTGATTAAGATATGAAGAAATTATTTTTATAATAGAATATAATTCGGTTTATATATTCGATTTCTAATAGGAGAGTCTTCAGTAGTTAGAAGTAAAGGTATGTTGAAAGATTCGTGGAAAAGAAAAAAACAGTATAATCACATATCAGATTAGAATTATTTTTAGTCGATTAAATCAACAAAAATATTTCGATAGTACAATGGTGCTAATTATATAATTTTAGAAAACCTGGCATAAAATATATCTTTATGCCTACTACAGTAATGTCAACTATTCAATAATTCTACTAATCTATGTCTCAGTTAGTATAATATCAAACAAGTATTTTATATCTATTATAATAATGTTTATTTATTCATTAATTTATTTTACCTTTGAAAAATTGAAGCACTGTTAATCCTCAAATTAAAATAAAAGACTTTGATAACTGCTTAATAATAGCTTGTGTGAATAATTAAAATTTAATACCCATATATATATAATTGTTTTTTATTGAAAAATACTACAACCTGGCTACTTTTGTTATTAATGTAATATTCTTAAAATTTAATCGAAATTTATGTTTATATGTAAAAATAAATATTGAAAAATCTTCACACTAATCCACTTTATTTATATTCTTAAATTCGATAGTAATTTTGCATTTAATTTAAATAAAACTATTTTACATTTATACTACGGTTTTATTTATTTTTAAAATTTGCTTACTCTCACATAGTTCCATCAAAAAATTTAACTTCTGTTATATAAATATATTTTACATATAATACTAGGAAGCCACAATATGATAAATAAACAATAATCCAACACATCCAGCAAAATTTTATCCTTTATATTAAATAATTTTAAATCATGGATGATGTAAAATCAAAGCTTTTCGCTATCACATTTATCAGCTGATTATAATTAAATTATAAATGTAGTATATGCATGAATTAGTTTGATTTCGTTATTTTTAAATAGTGATAAGCTATTTTAGAAGTGAAATTTTTAGTATAGTTAGACATTTTTACTGATTTTAGAGAATAATAAATAATGCGGGGAGTTATTTTTTACTGGAAAAATATTTAACCTCTTGGTGTGTATATAAAAACTATATCTCTAAGATTTTATTAAATTATTGGAATTTTTATAATTTTAAAGTATATTTTACATATGACTAAGGTTATTAAAATTTCTTCTGAATGGACATTGTATTATGCTTTAGTCTTCTTAAGTTACTAAAAAACTAATAGCTTACTAAAGTGGCAAAAGTATAAATTAAACTATTTTAAAAAATTATTATAGTCGATTGAACAAAATTTTTCGAACCTTATGGAATCTCATTTTTGTTATATGGATTTTAAACCTTAAATTATATCCGGATGTGCATCTTGACTACAAAAGACATGATTTAAAAAAAACTAAAACAATTCAGGATTTCTTTGCATTGATCTATAAAGAATAATGATGTGCATATAAGAAATTTTCACCATTTGAGTTGCACATTGAGCTAAAGTTATGCAGAAAAATAAAGCACTGTAGTGCTGGATGATAGAAACTCAAGTGAAAATTTAAATTAAATTTCATGTTTAATTTCCGTATACAATCAATGTTTTTGTTGACCTTTTAACTCATACGAAAAATATAATTCTATCAAATGTCATTTTTAATGAATAAAGTTTATAATTTTTTTATTTTGATTTTTAGTAGATATACTGTAGGTTGATCAATATGGTATTTACTAACGCATTACATATTATTATTAATTATTCAATTAAAAATACTCGAGTTTTATGAGTATATCAAGCAAAAAAAAAATTTATAATGGGGCATATTGTAAAATTTAAAACAATAACTCTGATCTCAGTATGTAATCTTCTATTAGTTATTTTTTTAGATTGTCCTCATAAAATGTATCAAGCTTGGGGGTCAATAAATCTTATATTTTCTTATTTTGCTTTTATTATATTCACTTTTTTAATTTTTTATTTTTAGGTAATTGCTTCAGCACAACAAAATAATTAGCTTCATACATCCTCAAAGCATGATAGAGGCTAATGAGTTCATTTCCCTATAAGTAATACTTTTTCTCGAATTTTTGTATCATCAGTTTTTTTAATTATTAAAATAACGCATAAATTTAATTTAAATGGCTATCTTGATAATTTTTGAAATACGAATTTTTTATTCATTAATATCAGTACATCATTTTTGGTCAGGATACAGCGTTTGACTTAAAAAAATTAGTTTTTTCGAGTGTTTCACTTTTTTAACTTTTTAGTAGGTCTTATAATATTAAGTGTTGCAAAAATCAGAATTTTAGTAAAATTTTAAAAGTAAGATTTTTTTATGGAGAATGGTAATATTCAATGTCACAATTTTACAGTTTCTAAGTTTTTAACCTGAAAACTATTTCATTCGTAATGTGACAGTTTCTTACTTTATATACTATATAAATATTTTCAAAGTATTTTAGCTGCTAATTAATATACTAAGTAAATGTGTTTTTGAAAAGACTAATTCATAGTACTTAAAGAGATGCAATATTTGATACTGATGACATAAGAAATAAGATTAGAAGAAAACCAGTCAATTCTTAAATTAATGATAGGACTAACTAAAAAAATGAATTTTGTAGTGTATTCGTATTCTTGTCACGATATTAAAAACTTTTAAGTATCCTATATAAAAATCATTTAAAACTATTTTTCTTGTTACAGAGAAACTTTTTTTAACATACATGATGTAAGTGCCAAAATTATTAGCAAAAATATAATAGAAACTGTTGATGTAGATTATAAAGCATGAGTTATCAAATCGTAACATATTAAAGACTCTGTCTCATATAATGTCACAGACATTGATTATCTTAGAGATATTTGTATAATGTTTAAAAAATATAAGACGTAGTAAAAGTTATATAAAAAAGATATATCTTTATTTTGAGGAGAAAAAAACATCGATTAGCCTAATACATTCAGCTGGGTTGTTGAAAAGTAGATAAAAATATAACATTATATGTAAATATTTATATAAAGTTTTTGATTTAATAAACCGATCTTGAGTAGTGATAATATTGTGCAACATAGGCTATATAGTAAGATATCATCTAATTTAAGCGTGATTTTTATTATCAAACAAAATTCTTATTCCTCGTATCATCAAATTTCACAAATAATAAATTAAAAAATTTAAAGTTGACAAATCTTGAATCTTACATGAATAAAGTTAAGTAATGAGCAATTCAGTTCGTAATATGAACCGTAGGTGAGACAAATGGATTTTGTATTATCACATTTTTGTTGGTAAATGGACGATGAGTTATATTAAAAAAGATTTCAAGTCGCATTATATATCATTTTTAACATTATTTTATATAATTTTTAGTTTATCCACGAATATTGATAATTCTGGATAGCTTTAGTTGAATTAATTTACCTTAAAAAATGCCCATTGAATCCTCGATTTAGACAACAGTGATATATCGTTTAAAATCCGTTCTAAAGTATTTCAATTTTCGATTATATCTTTTTAACCGTCAAATAGTTCTTTTTCAAAATATTAAAAAATAGGAAATATATATCTTGTTTAATTTTATGGATTTTTTAAACAATTTTTTTACTTTGTTTCAGCAAATTCTATAGGAACCAATGCTAATGATGCCATACATTCCATTAAAAGATAAAACTCAACATTCTCACAATATTCACTTTTTAACTAAAAGATACTGTAATTTTCTTCAGATGCATTAACCAAAGTGTCAAGTGGAGAGACGACTTAGCTTTCTGATATCGAGGCAAGGTGCTGCCCACTGTTACCGTTTCCTTCTATCCCTTAATCAGAAGATAGTAGGAGCCACATGGTAATTGCGTGTTTCTATAAAAAATTATAGTTCATGCTGGTAATGGGTAGGTGGAATCGTGTGGTGATGTACTAGGTAACGATAGTGAATTCCTGGCTCTGTTAAGGTAATTCCCATAAAGCCGACGTCTAATAGATGGATAGAATATATATGTGTATTTGTCGCTTCAAAGCGAGGATGTTTACAGGGTTAATCTCTTACAATACATCCAAATTAGTATTATTTAAAACTGATGCATGTGTAGGTCAATTATGATAAAGAACTCCAATTTATTTCCTATAGCGTTTAATGAAACGAGTCTGATTAACTTACACTTAACAACTCAATATGCGCGCCATGTATTCGGCTTCATAACTAAAAAAATTGGCCAGAATGGAAAAGGAAAAATAGATTTAAGTTTTTGTTGCTTTTAAAAAAGCTGATAATTTAAAATCGATAATAATGTACTTGGGAACATTCTGCTGACCGTTTTTGTGACAAAATTTTAAAAAATGTAAAAAATGCATCTCTTTTTTTGTTTTAAGAAATAAATTATACGAGAGAAAAAACTTCGATTAAATTACTGTGATCTTTTAGACACCGGGAACGAACGCATGCGTTTGACAAAAATCGTATTAACCATTATATTCTCGTATAATATCATTATATATTTAAATTTGACAAGTCTTTTTTTATGATAAAAAATCAACTACGTAGCTTGATAGATTTTCTGGACTTTTGTTAGTAGCATTTTCTTACTTGCGCTTAAAAAAAGCTCCTCACATATCCTCTATTTTGTTTGTATGGACTCCCTAGCTGCTAACCAAGTGTATTTTGTGTATTATTGTTTCATTTGTGAATCCTAAGTTTTGGAAGGAATTAAATCCATCCTAACCCTCAGTCTATATATTTGAATCTTCCTCCATGTTCTCAACAATGATTCTTTCTACAATATTTCTATTCCTTTTTTTGTATTATATTTAAAAAAACAGTTTCCTGCTTCATAAATTCCACCTACCATCCAGTACTGTTGATTTTTAATAATAATATTCGGACATTTTATCTCCTTTTTGAAAGTTCATCATCTAGTTTAGATTCCATTATGTCCTTAATAACTTTATTAAATTCACTGGTGGCAGAAAAGAAAGATATGGAACGATTTTTTAAAATTATTTCATGTGATTTTTTGGTGCCTATGATTAGGACAATAAAAAGAAGACATTTCCATGGTAGGTCTAGACATCTCAAATACAGTATCTTATTTTATTGAAGTTTTTTCTAACATGATTCACATTTATATTGATAACCATCACTGATATTCCTTTTTTCAATGATGAACATAGAATCACCACAAAACACTTGCTAAAATATTTTATTAATCCAAGATTTTGCAAAATTATTCAAAATTTTGATGGTAGATTCCATATTATTGGGGGGAAAAATTCAAAATACTAATTTCATTTATCGTCTGAAAAGTAAAGATTTTTATAAAATTAGCTACGAAGCAAACAGTCGATGAGAACAAGCGAACAAAAAGTTACGATTACAGACACCTTTTCTAATTTAACCATATTCTGGTGTCAATTTCCGGTGAGTCACATACAACTATAAAAGTTTCTTACGACAAATATTAAATGTCCCATAAACCAATAATGTCCCTGTGTTCATTAGGTGAGATAAGTTACTCTCGGTTCTAAGAATAACGATTCTGTTATCAATTTCAACTCCAGTATATCATGTATGGAAAAACTTTTATCCCCAAGAGTGCTTACACTTAACTGGAGTTCCTAAAAATTTCTTGTACTATCAGAAATGCTTAAATTTCATTTTCGTATATTACGAATATTTTTTTACATGTGATTTATATTTAAAATTTTAGATTCGTATAATTTCGTTGAAGTGGATGCGACTGAATATGCGTTATTTGTGGTATTTTCAGCTAACATTCTAAAACATAATGCAAAAAGCATTTTCAATACTACATTCTTACTCAGAATGTAATTATACTTATCGGTTTATAAAATATTTTCAATTTTATCAAGAGGAGATCTAAACAGATTTTTCCAGCCAAGATCTATTTTGGCGCCACCAAGATTGATATTGTTTTGTAGGATTGTTATGGATAGGAAGTTTTTATACAATATCATTTCTTGTTTTTGTTGAGTTTAACATAATTTCAAATAGAATTTATAACGTTGACGAGTTGCAACGTCAATTTTTCTGCATCTGCGCGCACGAGTGAATTTTTTCCTATTCGTAAAAATTATCGAGAGACGTACAAAATATGTAATTACTTCACCGTTATATTACAAACTAAATTTTGTAAAATTATTGGTAAAAGCATAATTCCAAGCACTGTTTTTTTTCATTCTATAAGAGGAGAATTATAATTTTTTAAACGAAATAGACTAAATTTTATTAGTTTATGTTCTGCTCAATGTAAAATAATTAAATATGCATAAATTATTTGAAGTACTAATAAATTAATGAACAAATATTTCAATTCCATTTACATTATCCTGTAGCGAGTAAACCACACAGCTCTACAAATCAATCATTTAACAAAGTACAACGTTACTTATTACTGTTGGTGTATTGAGCTATTAAACATATGTTATAATTGTTTAAATTTAAAAACAATTATTTTTAAATTATGATACAACTCCATTCTTAAGAGATCATTTTTTTGAATGTTTAATCTATACCTACCACCCCATGGATTTCAATAACTTTTCTTTATAGCTGGACACCAGGTTGATACAAGTATACATAGAATGCACAGTTAGCTATTAGTCTATGAATGTAAATAAAAAAACGCGTGTTAATACTTATTTTAAACAGTGATTCTAACTACTTTCAGGTTATGACAATATATATAGATGACTCACCAGAAAGCTAGAGATCTATATTACAACAGATGGGTGTTCGGTTTTAATCATAAATCCACTCCTTTATTCTTTTTATTCCTCGATCCCATTAATGCAAAACAATTATGCTGCTATCGCGAATCCATAGAATATTTATCATAATGGTAATAAAAGTAAAATTTATGTAAGGATAAAATGAGACGCTAAAATATCAGGTAAGCAAAAACCACCCTTCCCAAATCAAAAAAAATACAGCTACATTTATAAACTACTAAAGTGGATCAACGATCTTACACACACGACAAAAATGTCTACTGGATTTAACCACGTACTATTTTATAGAATTATAAGTCACATCTTGAATTGTTCGGCATTGTTGTACATACGATTTTTTTAGTTACGAGCTTAAGCCCTTGACGCAGCTTATCGGACTGTGAGGTTCAAGTTGATCATACTGGCTTTATTGAACAGCTTTAGGCACCGCAGCGGAGTTAAATACCATAGTTGACCTAATACGCGTTATACTAACAAATAATTCAGCAATAGTGTGGGAGTTTAATGCATTAGACATCTCGTTTTGAGGCGACAACGACCTTACTCTCTATTCATCTATCCATCTATCCATCTATCCATCTATTGGACGTTGGATCTTTGGGAATCACCCCAACAGAATCAGGAATTTATTCTCGCACACTAGTCTATCACCCTTCCTCCTATTAAAAGCGTGAACTACAATTTGTTCTATAGAACCATCAATTATCATAGTGACTTACTAACTTCGGTTTAAGGGATACGAGAGACCCAAAACAGTGAGCCACAAGATCATCGTATCAAGCTGTCCGCCCTCTTCCATTTACAACTGAGGCGTTCCTAACAATACTATCATCAACTATAACTTCAAATTTACGTGAACAAATGTCATCGATATAAACTAGAGGGCGTAAACTCTTCGGTTGGGAGTTTGAGACCTGTCTCTGATTCTTACCACCGCTCCTTGTATTTCGTACCCCTCGGTTCGAATTTGATAGCAACAGTGTGTTTATTGTATTTTTCTGTAAAATTTATATATCATGCTAATGGTAGGAGAAAGCCAGACGGAATGATGTAATAGGGTTTAGATACACTATGGTACGTTTAAAAAATCCTACTTCTTTTAGATGACTTTCATGAGCTCACATCAAAGAAATGGATATCGTATGGATGACAATTATCATCGAACAAGCATATTGGATTAACTTCCACACTACCGCAGAAAAATATTCCTTAACATGTTGTGTGGAATAGGAAGAGTATCACTCTGTAGTGCCTGCAGCAGCTTAATTAAGTCAGAAAAACTTAAAATTTATAGTTTATTTCTGCTCCAGTGTTTTCACATTGTAAAAAAAATATGAAAAATTTGATTTCTCCATTCAAAGACTTGTGTAAAATTTCTCCTGTAAACTAAAAGTTACCATATAGGATCGAGTACACAACATTTTTTTTTAGTTACGAGGTTAAACCCCTGGTGCAGCTTATTGGGCTGTGAAGTTCAAGTTGGTCACACTTGCTTCATTAAACGCTGTAGGCACCGCAGCGGAGTATTTTCCATCATATCCCGACATCACACACAAGCTCCGACTTATTATTTTTAATTATTCTACGGTACTGTGGAAATTTAACTTACTAAAAATATACATCCACGTTTTGGGGCGACCACCACCCCGACCCCATCCATTTATCGGACGTTGACTCTATGGGAATCACCTCAACAGAGGCAGGAATTTACTATCGTACCCTAGTGCATCAGCACTCGATTTCGCCCTCCCATCAGGCTTCCTCCCACCACCAGCATGTACTATAATTTTTTTTATAGAAACATGCAATTACCATAGTGTTCCTACAAACTTCGGATTAAGGGATTCGATAGACCGGAAACGGTGGGCAGCACCGGGATTCGAACTCATGACCTCGGGGTCATGAGTTCTAAGCCATCTGTCCGCTGATTCGAGTACACAACAGTAGGAGACGTGTCATACGTACACTTAGAGAGAGGGGCGAAAAAAAGTACGAACGAAGCGTCAAATTTTTGCACGTGTCAAAAAATACTCTAACTTATTAAAATAGTAGACTTTTTAAACTTTATTGTTTATTACTTGCAGTCTTAATATTGGATATTTTATTTCTTCACATAACTTATTATTGCCTATCGAAATTTAGGACATTCCTATACGATTTCCTTTGCAAATAATCAAACAGTACATTTAAGTGCAAATACAATTCAAAGATGTATTTTTTACTAAAATATTTTATTTTAGAATGTACCATCTCACATAAACATTTCTCTAAATCAATTACTTGTGATAACACAGGCAATTTCTTTTTTGTAAAACCTTCTTATAAATGTTAATGCACTTGAAACTGCCTGTCAAGATATATTTTCACCGTTCAATTCACAAGGCAACTGATACCAGGATTATCGTAATCATTTTGGAAAAAGTCTGGAATGATATCATGGGATTCGTAACTCACACCGCCGTTGAATTTTTACTGCTATATAATTGATTTACTTCATTTGTCATTTCATTAATTTCTTCTATATCGAAAAAATCATTCTATTCATTTATAACTTCGTCTTTTTAAAAGCAAAAAAAATCTATTAAAGCAGTTTTTGAGAGCTTCTACTTTTCCAGGACATAAAATAAACATTAAATCGAACATATCAGGCAATTTATAGTTTGTATTTCCATTTTCGATATTTTGTACTAAACTTCTTATCATATAAATCTTCTATGAGCTTTAACTACAAATAATTACTTCGTCAAGAGATGGTAATAAACAAAAATATTTACGAAAAAATCTTACTTTTATGTTAGTGAATGTTTTATTTTTATTAACACTACATTAATCAAAAAAATAATATTTTTCTTTTTTAATTTAGAGTTCAAATCACCTAGTTACTTAAGAAAAACCTAAGTGTTGAAAATATATTCATAAGTTACTAGCAGTTTTGTTAAATCTTTCAGAAATCAAGGTTTTTGATATCTTCCTATAATAATTTGTAGGAGTTTCTCACCTAAAACCGAATAAGTCAATAAGACTGATGCCATTTTTTATGTTTTATCCAATTCTTAATGTTTATATTTTTTTACGTATCCTCCTCCTAAAATTAAGCATAAAACAAAATTACAAATTCTCTAAATACTTGGTCTACGTTGATATTAAAGCCCAGTTCCATCGGCATTTAAAATGTCCTTTGGTTCCCATAAATTCAATATTGATTAAACGTCACCCACACTTTTGATTCACTAAAAGTGTTTTCTGATGTTATCTCTGTTTGTGAGACCTCTAATTACCAAAACATAAATTTATTTTGTAATTTAAAAATTTCTTAAATAAATTCACTAGCATTGTCTATAATATATAATATATTGAGAGGATAATTCGACGTCATTAGGCCTCATGTGTTCAAGCCACTCATTGGTTTTCATGTGAACATGATGATACCTTCATTTTATTAATTTTTTGCGATAATTAGGCACCGAATGAATATAGGATGCTTCAGTTGTGCTCTCTTGATTCTTTAAAATTGAATTAAAAGAAGAAATAGACTTTAATCTGAAATTATTCGCGGCCTTTGACTTAGATCCTTTTTCATTAGAAATGGCCTTGTAAAACTGTATTATTTCAACTTTTCGGATAATTGTATAGCATATTTTATAATCTGGTTTAAAATTCATAATGATCGATAGAAAGTACGTACTACACGTCATCTATTGTACATGGGCAGTGTCCACAGACTTTTCTATGATATAACACTATTCACAAAAATCAAAAAATAGTCTTCTATATAAATTTCTTATATTGTGGGATCTCGCGCTTTAAAATTACCTTTCAACAAAAGAACATCTCATAATTTATTTTTCTGAATATACTACTATTTATAAAGTTATATAAGGATTAAAATGAAAAATCCTTTATATCATAAGACAATGATTCTACTTTTTTCCTACAGAAATATTATTTATTACTTTATAGATAAGAAAGTATATGATAAACAATTTTTGAAAATAAAATAAAATCGCATTACCAGTAAGAAGTTTTTAATTATCCAATCTATATTATTATTACTTTTTTAAAGAAAAAAAGTACCCCTAATAGAATCTCTTTAATGCAAAATAAATTTATAAAAATAACAGAACCTAGGTACAATTACAAGTAATTACACCACCAAAATATCTTTAAAAAATCTCTAAATATTTCTAGAACTTTATGTTCATAAAAGCATAAAAAATATTAGAGCCGATACGCCATAATATCTTTATATAGTGTTATGTGAAACGAACTATATTTTAACAAAGATTATAAATCTTTATCTCTATTATCGAACAAAATAGAAATATAGCTAACTTACGGATTTTTAAAAAATTCTAATAAATTTTACGTCGCAGATAAGTTAATAATCAATGTTATTATATTAAATAGATAAACATGTTAAATTTTAAAAGTAAAAAATTTTTGCTTTAAAAATGTGAAATATCAATAGAGCTCAAAATATTATTGATATTATCAGAGTTTAGATCCCAGATTGGTGTATGATCTGGATAACAATCACTGTACAAACTGAAAATTTTTTTGAATGATTCTATAATTAATCCGTGGGTTCTTGTCCACACAATCTACAATAAAGTCCACATAAAAAATAAAATGTTAAAAAATATACCACGCGTAGATTAGCATCAACAAAATATTTGGTAATTTGTTTAGCGATAGTTTCAATAATTTTCTTCATCTATAATAAAACAATTGGTAAAATACAGTGAATTATGATATAAACTTACATCTTTAAATGTAAATTGTGCAATAATTTTATCAAGTTGAGCAATACTGTGTGCAGATTGAATGCTAATTTCAGTGTGTTTAACTCCTCGTTTGTTAAATATTTCAATAGCATGGAAATAATTCTAATAACACATAAAAACTTAAAAAATACGAAACTGAATTAAGTTACAAACAATGGTTTAAGATGTTCATTGACACATGCATTTAGAAATCTACTCAATGCATTTTCATATCGTGATTTAGCTTCTTTTCTCAGTGTAATAAGCCATTGAATTTTAATTTTTTGATCAAAGTCATACAAATAAAGAAAATTTTCTAAATTTTGAGATTAAATAAAATTATAACAATCAAGCTAATATAAAAATTACCAACTTTAACAGCTTCATTTCTAAGTAGATTCTCATTATCCAGAGAAATATTTTCTATATAAAGTACAATTGCTTGATGAAATTCTTTGTAAAGTTGTTCAAGTTGTGGACATCGCTGATCAACATTTTCTGGAAGTAAATGTTCAGAAGCAACAATAAAGTCTTCGAATTGAGTAACAACGTAGATAATTTGTTTGAAACGCTTGGCTTTATAAGCTTTATTATCTTCCATAGATGAGTAAAATGATTTAAAAATTTCATTCAATCTTTCTAGTGTAATATTCAGCCAAAGTCGATACAAATTAAGAAGATATGTAAATTCGGCATTGGTTAATCGTGTCACAAGCAAGTATAATTTATTGATAATATAAATATATAGTATGGGAGTTTTTTTAACAATACTTTCCAAAAACTTTTTGATCATATCTTCAAGAAATCCAAATTCTTGGCTAAGCATAGCTTTCATTAGTAAAAGTCCTACCTTGGAGCCGTATGGTTCATTTGTGGGAGTCTTAGTAGATTCTTCTGTAGAGGTCTTAGTAGACTCAGAAGTCACAGCAGGTGGATCTGTTGATGCATTATTCTGTGTAATAACGGGCTTGACATGAAGAGAAAAAAATTCGTCGCAAAATTTTATCTCCTTTGTTATCGCTGACTCCAGTATATCAAAATATTTATCAAAATAAGATTTAAAGTCGTTTATTGCATTCAAACTCTTTTCTCCATCAATTTTTACAAAGATGGATACATCTTTATTTGTCTTAGTTGTTGTTCCTGTGGCAGTTGACGTCACAGCAGAAGATACAATCATATTTAAGTCACTTCCTAAAGCAGTATTAATTTTTCTTAATACAACATTTGTAAGACCAGCTATTTGCTTTTCACATAGCTTATTAAATGAGCTACAGTAACAAGTATAAAGCTCTGTAAATTGACTTGCATGTATCAATTTTATTGATTCAACTACAGGAATAAATTTACGTAAATCACGATGAAACTTGAAATGATTTGCCATTGCAATATCACTTGTAACTACAACACTACTCTCTATATTGGTGGCATAATTTTTTATTTTTTGTATCAGATTCCCACTAATATTTTGTATAAATGTGTTTGCACTACTTGATACAACATTATACTTTTTTTTGATACTTGGTATGGATTTTATTACTTCAGGTATTTTTACTTGAAATACGCTAACAAAACTTTGTAGTGCTACCACTGTTCGTTCTACATCCTCGTCGTAATTATTCTGTTTAACATAATCCATTATTTCTTGTGGTATCCAATGCTGCCACATATCTTGGACAGATCTTCAAGTAATGTTTTTTTGATTATGTACTCGTAATTCACGGTCAGTATCAATCATTTCTAGTTCTTTAATCTGATTTCTCAAATCTAATAAAGCTAAATCGTATCTATCCAATAATTGGTCGTATTCATCAACATTCTGTAGACATTCATCCAATTTTTCAACTACATCTTTGCAATACTGTTGAGATAACATTATAGTTTCAAGGTTACCCCATTTTATATCATCCAATGATTCGTTCAATGATTCTACAAAATCATCAATATTACTAATCTGTGTACTATATTTTGAAAGTATATCCAATAGCAATGCTTCATCATCAACAATTGTGGTAGATGTTGATCTAGCAGTATTCAATCAATTAGTGTTAATTGCGCCAAGTACTTCAGAACCTTGTTTCTGATGTTTTACTTGTAAGGATTGTTGCTGTGAATCTATATTTGCTAATTTTTCCGATAATATGGATGTTCTGCCTACATAATTTTTAAACACTGGCATTGATAACAAATATCGCTGACATGTTTCCCATAATATATCCAAAAAATCCCTCTTTTGTACAATAGAAAATGATTGATATGTTACTATATAACCATCTGAAAATATGCATTTGAATTCATTATTTTCGGTATTTAATTTTGCATCACAAAGATGACTCATTCCACTTAATTGATGGCATACTATACGTTTCATTTTTAATTTTCTCACCAACCTTAATTATAGATAATGTTGGGTTAAATGGTGGTTGATTTTTTATTGCTATCACCAGAAAGTAATCTGTTTTTTTCTTGATGCTTTAGTTGTATACACTATCTTTAATGATGCAAGCAACAACTCATTAAAAACTATTACATATTCCTTCTTGTAGCGATGCGTTTTCTGACTTCATCGAACAAGTCAATCTAAGAAGGAATCAAGATCAATTAAAATAATGTGCGCGCGCGTTATTTTAACGTGAATCCTCGTATTTTTTCATAATTTTTGTGTTTGGCTCATTTTTATGAATCAGGTTTTTGCTTGAATATTTTTGGAAAAATAAATGTGTAACTTAATATATTTGATATTAGAATTCATATTTTACTGGGCTATATATCACCAAATAACGTAAGCTGAGATTTTAACATTGTATTATTATCATATAAGTGTTTATACAGTCAATTTATATTATTAAAATAATAATCTTTTGCTAAATGAGTAATTTTTTTTTGTTTAATCCAAGAAAAATCGATACTTATTTTATAATCCGATTTGTGCACCCCACACCTCTACAAGATTTTGATTGAATCCATTTTTTAAATTTAAATAATGCAATTTATTCTTTTATTTTTTTTAAATAAGTTAGATTTTAATTAATTTTCTAGTAGAGAATAATTTTAGATTTAACGTAGGTTTGTCATGAAGTCTTAGAAGACGGTGAAGTTATTTTAGAAACCAACTTTTAGCAATAATTTGTTTTATATTTTCTGTATAACTAAATTTTGTGTGAAGCTGTGTATAAGTTGACATTTTGAAAGTTAATGAACTGAGGAGTAATTTCCGTGAAATTAGTGAGGTAAATCTTCTTACAATTGATGTATAGAAGGGGCAAAAAATTTTCCATTCTTTCTTTATCTATTAATTGAACTTCCTCTATTATTCTTACACTCTCTCCTCTGTTACTTTCTCTTTTATATTACTCTTATACTCTCTCCTTTGTTACTTTCGTACTTTCTCTTTATATTACTCTCTCCTCTGATACTTCCATAATCTCTTTTTATATTACTTTTTTACTCCCCCCTCTATTATTTACTCTCTCTGACTATTATTAACTATCCCTATATTAGTAACTTTCTCTGCTATTAATCGGTCTTTCTATTACTAACCATTTCTCTATCTTTAGTTTCCCCTATAAACAGTCTAATATCACGATGTGTTTGCAACAGACATTCAATATTATAGTAAATTTGCTAATCGTAAGATAATTTCTTTGTTAATAACACTCTATTTTTAAAATGACTTGAATACTTATTTGTTAATGGAAAATATAGCAGAATTACTCTAAATATGCATTAACATAAAGTAGACTTTTTAGTGGAATAATTCAAGGTCAATTAGAAATGAAATGTCTATCTAATGTATTATTGGTATTGAAATTCTTTTTTGGGTAATAATTTTTATATAGGACTATTAAATAATTTTTGACTCCTAGCGTTCTAATCTTCAGTACTAAATTGCAGACTAATCAAGGACACAAAAATTAAAGACTATCAATTTGCCAAATATTTTTTGTATTTATGTATTTATGTATAGCGGGTTTTACCTTGAATTTCAAACTTGTGGTGATAAATTTCGAATCCATGGAGATTAAACTCAAGATTTATTTTATAATACGCACGCATTATAAGATTTAAATGGTGAATTGTCAACACTGTAGTCAGAAAAAAAGAAAGCATGTGAATTTTTAATAAATCCTAAAAGAATGTTTCTAAAATTTTAAACACGTCTTAAAACCTCAGTAAATTATAAATAAGAGGGGTATAGAGAAACGGATGATTGTTAAAAAATCTTTGAAGATATCTTTTTAAATGATACCAATAAAAATAATTCCCCATTATTAATAAATGACAACTGCGCAATTTCTGTTTCATCAATGATTGAAAAGCTATAGTTAAGTCTTTTAATCGCTACAGTTTGGAGATGACTTAATGTGATGAATATTGCTTTCAAATTACTAAGGTCGTTTCTACCAAGTAGGAACTGAGATTGGGTAAAAAAAATTAAAAAAATAGGGCTACGGTGATTGGAATGGGAAGCTGCCAATAAATACCCGGTACTTTTTTTTTAATATTTATTGACTAAATATCTAATTTCTTTGTACATGTAAGAGCTCTAAAAGGCGCGACAACCAACTTATGTTGTACAAAACAAGAATCATTACGTAATAATGATCAGAATGAAGCGTCGTACTCTGTAAGGGACCTATTGGTATAGTTAACACTAAAAAAATTTTTAATCTTTAAAAAAAAAATACCAACTACGTTTAGTTCAACAAGATGAAAAAAATTTATATTCTCAGCATGGATAATGTAAGGTTTCATCATTTAAATATAGAATTTTACGCAGACTTTGAGTTGAAAATACGTACCTTCCAATTTATACTCCTATTTTACATTCCTGTGATGAGGTTTATATACTTTATATACACTTACGAAATCAATTGTTTTAAGAAAAGTCTTAATAGAGCTAATTCAAAGAATAATAAATACTGCTATATCGGTCACTAATGAAGAAATTTTAAAGTATTATGACCATGCGGAAACCTATCTTAAAAGGTGTCATTCTCATTCAATATAGGATTTAACAAATTATGAAATTTGTTTTATTTTAATATTATATTTTCTTCTTATATTTTCAATCCATGAAATTCAGTTTTATTTAGTTGAGTTGAGAAGACATTCACAAAAGGATTCGAAAGTTGTCGTCACAAGTTAGAAATTTCTAGTATAATCCGGTATTAATAAAATCTACATACTTCACTAATGAAACCATTTTTAACGTATGCTATACTTGATAATATTTGAAATTTTAAAATATCTGATATAATTTTTATACATGAATACAAATTAGTTACAAAATAGTACGAATAAATATAAAATTCCACAATTGGTTTTCAATATTATCATTTTAATGAGTTCGGAACAATTTATGGCTACATTTAATAAATATGGTAACAAAATTATTTTTTTAGTTACATGGTAAAAATAAAATGGCGCCATTTATTTGGCTGTGAAGTTCAAGTTAGCCAAATTTGCTTAACTGAATGCTTTATAAAACTGTAGCGGATTTAATCGTCGTAATTAGCTTAGAATCACCCGGCATCAGGATTATTTTTTGAGGTAGCTTTGTCGTTTAACGCACCAAGCAATTTCGTTATGAGTTACAATCTACATTACATTATCCATTTTTTTGGACTTTAGCTCCATGGAAGTTATCTCATCAAGACTGGGATTTACTCCCAGTCTTGATGTAGTATATTCTATCCTCCAATTGGATTTTTCTAATTGGACCCAGCATAATCTCTAATTTTTTTTATAGAATTATGCAATTACCACAGTGTTTCTATAAACTTTGAATTTAGGAATACAAAAGACCAAAAACAGTGGTAGATAACGGATCTCGAACTCACAGCAGAACAATTCGCGCGTAATAGTCTATATTGCTTATCCATCTGTCCGTTCTATTTTAACAAAATTTGTATGATAAAGAATGATTTGATAATAACCAATTTTACATAATTACTCTGCCCTAGTTGATCAAATGGCTGGTTTCTATATATTATTTTTGAATTATATGACATTTTGTCGTGTTTAAAACAAACTATTTTTCTATTAATTTAGTGGGCAATATTATGATATTATGAGACAGAAAATTTTTTATTGTGTAGAAATTCTTTTCATTCTAACTTTTAAATAATCCAGTTGGAATTCTGTAAAATTATTGTCATATACTTTCAAAGTATTTAAATTTTGAAAATGAGCATAAATTCCACAAAGTTAAATTCACTTTTGAAAAATTTTATTGTGTATCTAAAAAATGCTTGTTGTTTATTATAAATATTAAGTTTTTTAACCCTCTAACTTATTATTATTCACACATAATTAATAGCAGTGTATCTAAAAAATGCTTGTTGTTTATTATAAATATTAAGTTTTTTAACCCTCTAACTTATTATTATTCACACATAATTAATAGCAGAATCATATAGTATATTTGTAAGGGAGATCAAATTAATTAAAAAAACTAAAATTTATTCCGTTGTCAGTAAAATTGCTCGTAATTATTGCTGTTACATCAAAAGATACAAAGAAATTTATTTATCAATAACTTAGTCAAATACTATAGGTATTGATCAAAATAATTTCAGATTTATCTACCAAATAAAACTTTATTTCACAAAACATTATTTCACAAAACTTTAGCTTAGTAGAACCCCGTGAACTTAAATGACCTTCACACTGGTCTTATTTATCAAGTTCTAACTTTATATCTATATTCATTTTTATATTACGAAAATAGTAGTAGCATTTAGAACATGAGTGTAGTTGATTTAATAATCTATGTTTTTATTACTATTAATATCATCTTAAAATATAGGTGAGTTACATATACTTAGAATATAGTTTTAAAGGCAATGGATCTTTTTCTTTTACTTCAAAATAATTTTTTGTGTAATTCTACTTACAATTATGCCATCCATCTAACATAACTTAGTCCAACGGAATTATTACAATAACCATAAAGAGTATTCATCAAATGATAATGTACATTCATTTGCTTTAAAATTGATATGAAGGTAATTATTTTGCTATTATGCTACTTTTCATCAACATAAAACAAAAACATTTTATCAAATTATCCACTGCATTTCTTTTAAAAACAAATCTCCTATTAAAATTTGGTAATTATCATTCAAATTTGATAGTATTCTTTTATAGTAATCAACTTTTAAAGATACATTTAGTTTAGCTATTTATGAATTTTGCCAAAAAGCAATACCTCTAAATTATTTTACAACTTTAAAATTAGATCACAGAATGATGGTTCTTTAGCCAGTGCTGTTGAAGTAGCTCACAGAATGGCCCGTAATATTCAAAAATCAGCTTTGTGAGATAATGGCATAGGGTATATTTCTAGTATAATAACCTACTACAATTTGTGCGTGATTTGAAAAAGCACAAATCTATTATAAAAGGGAATTATTTTATTGAAAAGTTAAAATTCCAGGCATAAGTAGTTTGTAGGTTAGAGTTCATATTGGTCTGGCTTGCTACACGAAACTCTGTAAAAACTGCATTGAAATCACAATGCCTAAATTTGAATGGCTATAGCTTATTATTTATGCGGTTTTTTAATGTTTAATCCACTATACATTCTTCCTTATCTAAAGGCACTTGCCTCTATTTATTTTTAGGCAGGTATTTACTTACTTCCCTGATGTATCAGAAACAAACTTTATCACCCCTCTAGACTTATATCCCACTACCAGCATGATCTATAGTTTTTATAGAAAACATTTAACTACTAGAGATTTAGTGCTTACTTAGAGTTTAAATATCTATTCGAACTACCCATTTTCTATCATTCCGAGAACTTTGTTAAAAGTAGCATATTAATAGTTCTATTAAGAGAATTCGCAAATTTTTTATTTAGCAAATCATACTAATTATCTTGAAATACATAGAATAATATCCAGCACTTCATATTTCCTCCATTGTGAAATGAAATAGATACCAACGGTAGTGTTCGCCAGTATTACAAATTTAGAAGTCACATAACAGTGGATAATAGTATTTAAAGTCTACTTGAAATAGAATGAACATATGCATAAGAATCTTTTCTATATCTCTGATGTATCCTAATCAAAATTAGTCTGATTTTTTACTAATATACGTTTTACTCTATTAGATAGAGATAATAAAAATTACTACTTGGATACAATAATCATGCTGAAAACAGCATTTATGAAAATGATGAATCCTAGCATTCATCAAAGTGACGTAATTATGTAGATAATTACAATAGATTAGCTATTTGAATGTAATAGAAATTAACACATATTAAGCATTTATAACGTTTCAAAAAATTAATTATTTCATTTTAACGATTTAAAAGTTATTTACTCAATTCTCTAAAATAATGTGTAAATCATCACTTTAGAGATAAAAAATGATACTTGTAGCATTAAAAAAGCTTATATTCATTTTCGAATCAAAAACAAACGGTATAATATAGAAACTAAGCTTGGTAAATATGTCCTTATTGATCAGAGTCCTGAATAAAAATTTTAATTTACATGGGTAACTACCTAAAGTAATATACAATCAAAGTTCAAATATAAACTCATATTCTCGTTTATAAATAATTTATACAAGCAAGTCTTGATGACTTTATTTTGATACACATCGAAAACAAGGGTGATAACTATCTTAAGTCAGCTCCATGCTGATAGTTTTATAAAGAAACTAAAACAGTCCATTATAGTCAATACTTAAAATCAAGTTATTATAAACTAATTATTCAACAAATTAAGAGTTATAGAATTACTATTTTACTAAGAAACTTGTATTTTTGAGCAAAAGTAAAATATTTAATGTTCAATTTGTCTAAATTTTTAGCGTATCTTATTAGACTTTTATGTTTTATCAAAATATTATTCATTGAATAAAATATGCTCCACAATTTTTACCCTGTCTAGTTAACTGCTATACTTAATGTGTTAACTCCACTTTATTGACAGACCATATAAAAATTTTATTCTTTAACCTTTTTAATTTAACAAATATAAAGTTTGATTTAACCAATCAATACATTTATACTTTTTTGATATTATTGCAGTTTAACAAAAAATTTATATTTATCTTAATTCATATAATATACTAGAGAGTAAAAAATCACGTTTCTTTCTTAATTTGTCTATTTAAATTTATATAAAAATGAAATCTTGCAGACTATATGATCTTATATGAAAAAAAACATATAACCTTTAAAAAATGTAATTTTATCAATTTGAATTTTATCAAATTTAATATTATCAAATTGAATTTTATCAATTTGAATTTTATCAAATCTAATTTCATCAAATCTAATTTTAATAGCTACTGGGTTTTTGTTCCCAATGTGGATAGTCATGAATTCACATTAAAATTTTTCTAAAATAAACTCCATATTCTAATAAATATTAATACTCATATAGTTAAATTCCTTCGAAACAACGTTTAAATTTACTTAAATATATTATTTTGGTCGGCATGTTTGATTTATTAAAGTTTTTGAATTAAACATTCAAAATCTAATCTAATAAATTTCTCTGTATATTATAAAGAAAGAAAGTACGTTATTTTCTATTAAATGTCTTATTGTGTTAAAAGTATCCTTTATGAGCAGCTTCAATAACAGACTTAGCACCTTTTTAAATCCTTTCTAAAAGGTTAATTGAATCACTAATAGGGCCATTTTTCCTAACCATACTTTTTATTTTTGAAAACACTTTTTTCGTGGATTAAAAAAAGGCGAATATCATGAAAGGTAACGTATTTTATACGGGTAGTTATCATATATGTCCAGATTAGAATGATGGAAAATTACTTTTCTCATTAGAAATATATAATTACCTGAAGTCAATATTTCTTCAATATTTTTTCAATTTTCTGCAAGAATTGTCGGAATATATCACAGTTCACGTTGTCGGACACCGCTCCACAATTGATGACATTAATTGAATCCTCAGTCAAATTCATGGTAGCTTTCCTTCCTTCCTGTATGATTGATTTATGATTTATTGTAACTGGATTTTAAGTAGTCAAACAACGGAGCGTCCATGGAAGCATGTGATATGCATTGAAAATAGACTTTTGTCAAGAAATGGTAAATTTTTATACCTCAATCCAAATGCAAGAATGGAGTACCATATAGCGTATTTCTGTCGTTTAGGTTAAGTTCAGCTAAGTTTCTGCTCAAAAAAGGATTGTGCGCGTCATTTAGATGAAATCATTTTTAATTTGAACCATCTCCAAACTGAAGTTTGATATACATTAAATGAAATTTTTCCATCATTGACTGGACGGAAACACTAAAGAATCTCCGGTTACAAGTGCGCATGTGTCACATCTTTGATTTTGGGAAAAGTTCTACCTGCGTGCTGCCTACACAACGCTTAATGTATGTTTATAACTTATCCCTCCCTAAAGTATACGTTAAAATATACTGAGTGAGATGGACAGAGAACAATTCAACCGGGATACGAACCCAGAAAATCACAGCTGGTGTACTTGCCTAAACGAAGGATGGTATGCCGCTACGCTAGCTAATCCGAGATATAATTTTTTGAACATATATGAATTAATCATATAAATAAAATCACAATGACATGTTGCTGCATAGTTTTGTTTTAATTATTTAAAAAATATTCTTTTCATTCTAAAAGTTTTTTATACATAATAATCAATAAAATTAACCATATATTCTTGTCAAATGTCTAATAACCGCCACAAAAGCATCCGTAGTTTGTGATAGGTATTTTTTATAAATATATATTTGTCAAAACATATATTGACACGTTAATATAAAGCAAAATCCGAAATTATCGTCCTTGGTATAAATAATCTCGAGCACCATTAGTCGGTAATGACATCTTTAGCTAGTGCGAGTATGATTCCATTGTATCTGTATGTTAAATGTCTTCTACCACGTACGTTACACTATGGTTCGCGACCCTATGTGTATAGCCAAGAGTAGGTAGAATTTGATTTACTCAGGCCGCATCAGTAATAATTGTTGTTCCTGAATAAATTATCTGGATGTCAAATACGATCAAAATTACACGAGGGGATATTTTGCAGAATTATTGGAATCATTGTTTCATGATCTCTTTTTTTAAAAGGAACAAAAATAGGTTTAGTGTTTTTCATTTAATAACTCTAAAAACCTGCTACTTTACCGCTCTTCTGTCACGGTTATGCATGCGCTCCCAAATTCGCTCTCGTCATTCGGACGATTTTTCCCGGATCTATCATATTTTGGTAGTGTTTTTAAGTAATAAATACCTCCTTTTTGAATAGAACCAATAAACAAAATTTCAGAACGCATAAATCTGAATTCTTTTTTTCATTCAATAATTGTGACAACAGATATAATTAGATCATTCATTATAAGTTTGTATGGACATTTGTGTACCCAATAATGTATAAGAAGAATGATTTCATGGTTAACCACTGCTACATGCTATTCAAACCGTTATTACTCTAATTTTCAAATTTTAAGATGAAAATAATTTTCCTGCCGTATTTGTTATTGCATCTCTACATTTTTTATCGTTTTTACACGATCTGTCGCATTGAAGACGAACATCTCCTATTTTACATAATGTAAAAATTCCTTCATAAGTTTTCAAAATATTGTTCTTCAATAAATATTTGAACAGCTTTTCTTTATCGGAACATAATTTTGAATTGCGACAAGTATTTATCAGTTTGAAAATTACAACAATTTTTTTGTGCAAGTTTAACATTTATCTCGTGTAAGTACACGAAAATTATTTTTAGTATCGAAATCGTATTGTTTATCTATTTTATAACTAATCATAAAATAGAAATTATTTATTGAAATAAGATTTATAAATATTTATTTTATAAAATTTCTATATGCATATTTATGTGAATATAAATTGATAACATTTATTGCACTGGAATTAAGCTGTATTGAAAAATATATATGACATGGTATTTTTTAAATTATGAATAAATATGTATCATACATATATTTCATAATTTAAGTACTTGTATTATTGAATTAATCGCAATAATATATTTTATAATACTATTCCTGCGTTTTTACTTGTAAGAAATCTAAAAAAGCACATTAAAATCTTTTGAACGTTCCCAAAATATTATATATACTAGAGAACTAGTTATTATATCACTCTGAGGTAATGAATTTATAATAGCAACTTTATTTGTATGTTTTTTTATAGAATATGATAAATAATCTATATTATGTTTACGTGATTGCGCGCGCACGTGTTGGTATTCTTTAGTATTCTTTAGTGGGTCTGACTGGACAGTAATCGTACTGTCATCATTAATATGTATGTGACATAATGCTTTCTTTAATTTCGTTGGATAATTTAAGCTGTCTTTTTTAAGTTTTGTATCTTATATAATATACCTATTTTGATTATAATTTTTAATTATATCATTAAGGGTGAAATATTGATAATTTTCAAGACTCCAGCCTGAGGTTTTCCTTTATAAATAGCTCATTTTATAGCCAGCTCTCTTTTCTCCTTAATGTGTTCAACTTGTGTTGCCAAATTAAATGCTAAATTAAATGCTAAATTAAATGCTAAATTAAATGCTAAATTAAATGATAAATTAAATGCTAAATTAAATGCCAAATTAAATGCCAAATTAAATGCCAAATTAAATGCCAAATTAAATGCCAAATTAAATTAAATGCAACGTGATGTCGGTTATTTATTATCACAACATCCGGATTGGGATGAAAACACCGGTATACTACATAAAATCCAGGTATAATAAGCTTGTTAAATTCACTAATACGCAACGATGAAGTTGTATCTGGAATAATACTTAAACAATTATGTCGTCGAATAAAAGACCTTACTCTGATGAGTAACTTAACATAAAAAAATTTATGTATATTAGTATCGTGTCCAAAAATTATCAAGAATTTTTTAAACGAGTATTTTAAACATTTACTAGTCTCCTTAGATTTCCAATATTATAATGAAGAATCATTACCATTTTACAAGACTTTTTGAAATAATACAATCAGATAACATAAAATTATACAAATTTTTATTATACACGACAGTACTTGAAATCGCACGACATCATAACGGAAAAGGTCGATTCAAAGATTTGTATTACATTTAAGAAAATAAATCAAAATGATATAACCAACTTTTCCAAATAATCATGTGATTTGATCTAGAGTATTTAAACGATATCGACGCTTTATCACTGGTGTAAATTTCATTAAAAGCGATAGTCGACTTGACAAACCTACATCCAGGAGAAATTAAAAGCTAATGATTTATTCAGATAGTAGACTTACGATCATGAGAAATGCTAATGACATTACTAATTCTATGTGGTATATTTGATTCAACCATTTGGCGATAGCTGCCTCAAAGTTTGTTCCGCGTCACTTAGCTTTGGAGCAAAAATAAATGTGCCTCGGGCTATCGAAACAACATACTTTTACAATCAAATAATGATAAATTTATACTTAATATTGTAATCGGGGATTGAGCATTATTTTTTGGATATCATCTAGAAACCAAGGTAAAATTTTGATATAGAAATCACCGAAAAAAATGTTGCTAACTTTGGAATAAAATTAAGTTTTTTCACCGCTTGCTTTTAAACTCAATGAATTTTTCATCATAAATATGTACACCTGAAGATGTAACTACTACGGGAAAAATATTATGTAAAAGTTTTACATAAACTACAAGACACTATTCGTCGTATAAGGTTAGACATTTAAAAATCCAATAATTTGGTGCTTCATCACGATAATGTTCCAGTCCACCCATCCTACAGAGCAGTGCGACTTTTTCCAGGATTTCAAACCAAAAGATTGTCTTATCCATGATATTCCTTTGATATGGCAACGTGTGACTTTTTCCAAAAATTAAAAGTATATAATGGGAAAAATATTTAACATATTCCGCCAAAGGAGTTTATCCAATCAAAAAAGATGAATTTTTAAAAATGAAAAACTCACTAGAAGAAGTTTATTGATTAAACTTGGTGATTATTAGAAGAAAATTGAAATCTTTTTATATTAGCTTTTGCATACTTTTGATTATTTTAAGAGTATACATGTTTTTTGAACACACTTTGTATATAGCAATCTCCGAAAACGATGTATTTTTTTGCTATTCAAGAGAATACATGGTATGTATTATGATCTAATTACATACAACTAAGCAATACCAGTAGGAAATGAAATAACTCACCAAACAAACTTTATTAATTAGACTTACACTACAAATAATGCATATAGTTTGAAGGTTTAAAAATTAATAAACATTAGAACAACATTTAAAACGATATTGATAAAGGTAAGAGTTTATTAACTTAATGTAAAAAACAAACAGCCACATGTTTATCTCTACATGTTGTATACTAATTTTAAAAAATCTTATAATTTCATATTGAATAAAAATAATTTGTTATGCTTAATTCATTTTATCACAATTTAAACTAATATAAACAAAAATAAATCAGATCCGGTTATCTATGCTATGCATAGTCGGATTAGAGAGTAATTGCAGTATTTTTGATATAAGTTGGCAGAATTAAGTAATAAAATCAATGATCAATTTAAAAATATGTAGAAGAATGTAAATGTTTGATATTTTTTTTCAGTGCTATTTTAATTATATTTGATATATCCTATATCATTTAGAGCATAATATGTGAATATATAAGTATCTTACACTTAATTATAACTTTATTACCCAATAAATAAATTAATTTATATGTTGGATTTTTTCTATATCAAACAATTATAACCCAATAATTTATGACTATATGTACCTGAAATAATACAAATATTAGGTAATATAAACTATGTTATTTATAAGTTATTCAAGAAAAAATAATTTATTAAATAACATAATAGATATGACAGTACTTATATTAAAAAAATATATAAAATTATCAAAATTAATAAATCATTTGATTAGTATTAAGTGAGATTATTATGTAAAATAAGACTATTTATTACCGAAATCAGGCCCGGTATCAATTTTTGACGATAGAATATTAATGAACCAATTTTTCTATAAATTTTACAATGATTTTTTTTAGTGTATTTTATTTTTTTAAATAAAAAAAATCCTTTAACTTTGATGATAAAACGCTTAAGAGTTTCTCTTATACGTTACATGTGAAATATTTTAAGCTCTTTCTTTCATTTATAACTGTAAGCACAAAGTAAATATCAATTATAAATAGATAAAATATTTATTTTACCGTATAATTAAAAAAAACTAATTAGCTAAATAATGAAGATATTATATTCAATACTATCATTGGTAACTTTATTTAATGAGTCATGTAGTATTCAAAAGGGCTTGAGTGAAGCAGCTGTATGTTTCTGCAAATATAACTTTTTAATATAATTTATATAGTATGGAATAATAATTTATAATCAAACCAGTTATTTAAGCTATGGATGTTATACTTTAGATTTATCCAAAACTAGTCATATACCAATTATTAAGCCAAAAGTATATCATGGTCTTTGTCGGTGTATATAACATTTTTTTATTTATGAAATACATATACGTAAAATATCTTTTACTTTTAAAATAACATATCCTAATGTTATTTTTTGGGGACAGATTTTATTTTAATATTGTCAAATATTAAAATTTAATAATAATATGGTTGTTTAGCGACTGACTTATTGTTGTGTCTGTCTAATGCAAAGCTGACTTGTGAGATGATGGGTATACCCAAAAAGAAAATATATGTACAAAATTATGCACTTTTATCAATTCTCATACAAGTAACATTGTTATATTATGTTTTCTTATTAATTTTAGACACAACTCACCTTGTATCATCGACATGATAAAACAAAATAGTTACATCTTAAATAATTACTTATTGTTTGATGAATGCCAAAATCAAGAATTTATAGATGGTCCAACATATGGATACTATGAGTTTACGAAAAACAAATTTTATATCCATAGAAATGTTAGCTTTTTATAGCATAAAAAATATTTTATCGTGTTTCTAGATGCATATTAATCAATTTGAAATTAAAGTTATTAATACTAATCTATATTTTGGAACTGAAATATCGAAATTTGATGATTATGATGGCAATTTTATTTCAAAAGTATCATTTAATGGGAAAAATTATACTTTCTTTTCAAACACTTTTATATGCGCTTCATACGCCTGCGTTAGAGGATTATTATATATTAAATTAGAAATGGTATTCATTTTATTCATTATAACAAACTAATAAATCATGTCTAATTAGGAGCAAAATGAACCTATAAATCTTAAACATAATAAAATTATAAATCCATGTTTACCAACGAATACCGTTGAATATATATCGCATACATATGTATTTAATAGATGTTTACCGGATCTCGTGTATTAAATAACGTTACAGTTGTTGGTCAAATTTGACTTGAACAAGTGTATAAACATCTTAAGTAATATAATAAATAATAAATCTATGTGTGCAGCAAATGAAGGGTGCAATCTATCCAGTATTACAAAAGACATAGTTATATCAGGTGAAAAACACATTATAGTAAGATTTTTAACTTTTAATAAATAAACTAATACAAATATAGCTGACAAACACAATTTTTAAGTTCACTAATAAGTCTTTTAAATATTTAATGAGCAAAGTTAGTGAAAAAAATACAAAATAGTTGTATAAAAGATAAAGGTAAAAAAATCTGTCACTTTATCATAAGTGTTATTGTATATATTTTTTGATAATTTATAAAATATAAGCAATTATTTAAAGTAGTATCAGATTGTTTTCAAGGCAGTTATTTATATACAGTTTTAAGCAATAAAAAAGTAGAAATAGATGACCAAGTGAAGATTACAGCGCGACTCGCGTAAAATCATTAAATTATGAATTATTGGTTTATATATTTTATAGAAAACTTAAAGATTATGGTAATGATTTTATACACGGTGATCCAAGATTTGGAATCATTAAATTTAAATATCAAAAAAAAATTTTAAGGTATTTTTTTACTAAATGATAATAATATATGACACTTATTTTAGAGAATACGATTCTTTTAAAAATGTTCCCGGCTTCTACATAATATACCTTTAATTATTGATTCTCCTATTAAACATAATCTAATCTATAGTGAAAAATTAGAGTAACTTTTTATATATATAATAATAATAATAACTTTATTTAAGGAAATCAAACGACAAAAAAGTTATTACTCGATATAAAAATATTCATTTGAAACTACAGATACCTGCAAAGTAGACAAAAGTTGTGACTAAACTTAAAAAAATAAATAAATGTTCTATGATTGGCATAATACTTGGTTCCATTGTATTGTTTGCATGTGTGTGTGTCTTGGGGTACTACTCAAAACGAAAAATAACAAAAGCAAACTCATTAAAGAGAATTATGGAGAAGTTATCAAAATATACACACTAATATAAAATATACTACATCTTAATTTTAGTATAATGTTTACATTAACTTTTAAACTTGATTTTTGTGTCATTGTGTGCTAAATAAATCTTATTATATTTTGCATAGATGGGGTAAATGTTTTTTAACTATATACTACTCATCATTTATGATTTAATATAATACATTTTATCAGTATAATAATTTTGTAACAATATAGCAAAATAAGAAATAGGGTACATTGTCTTTTAATATAACTAATATATGAAAATCATCAAAACTGACTATGATTTGGTGTATTATTGCTATCAGTATTTTTATATTTATTGCTTTCCAAATCTGCTAAATAAAAATATGGATTCTAATGACAGTTTATATTTTTTGAGATGTGACTCAGTAAATACAAATTAGTATGATTATTTATTGCCACTCTTATGGCTGGTAACCTTTCTTAAGCACCTATTAAAAATTATGTATTTCTTCCTAATTGAATATCATTTGGCTAAATTAGAGCTTGGATGACATCATCGGCGGTTCGTTGATATTTGATAGAGGGATGATATTTACTATTGAAAGCATTGATAATTTTTTGTTAAAGGATGTTCTCTCTGTGAAGAAAAAATATAACAAATCTTATATCATTGTCGCAAATATTAATGCATTTCTTAAGTGCATCCATAGCCAGAGGACATTATTAATAAATATGTTTTTAATGTTCAGTGTTTTTTTAATATCACTCAATGAAGGAATTTTTTCTTTAAAATTAACTTTGTGGAATTATTTTTGCAATAATGGATTTTGTCATATTTAATATCCGTACGCCAAACTAGAAACTGTCGAGACAACTACAAAAATGTTCAAATAATACACTTTTGACTTGTGAAATTACGCAAGGTTGCTCTTTTGATTCCTTCGATGCACATACAGAGAAAATAGGAGGATCACGCATAAAATCAGTTAGGTGCGTCCAAAAATGCAAAAGAAAATACGTTCGCGGGAGAGTTCTTGTTAATCAAAAAACTTGAATCGTTAGTATTATAGATTCAAATGGAAATATTTTCCAAATAGTAACTATAATTAGCATTGATAATTAAAGTTGAAAGCATTATTAACTACGAATTTTAATGCTAGATCTACAATTGTAAGGATTGTTGATCTTAATATATTATCTTAAGTAATCTGTATTACTCACATGAAACTATCAATCATTGCATTAAATTTAAATTTAGAAAGGCGTCCATACAAATTATATTGAATTCAATCGTGGAACTATAACAAAAAGTTTG
>NW_027255091.1:0-45425 GCF_042242105.1 Pempheris klunzingeri
TATAAATTTTAAATTTTTGTTTGATGAGCGAAATAAACGATATTACTGGAGAATCTACAGCTCTGTAATCACTATACAATCCATTTAGTATCATTTTGTTTTCCTTTATCTGTATCAACTATAATTTAGGTTCTGTTTCGTTGTTTGACGTAAATGTAGTATCTGTTAATTTTTTAATATATGTATATTTCATTTTAATGCAATTGTTTTGCTATCAACTTGATATAACTTTTCTTATTTTTAATATTTATAGTCGTATGATTTGTAATTCACATTTCTTGTTAAATTCTCCCATTTTAAATTAAAAAAATATTTCATTAAATTTACACACACCGTCTGTTATTAGCATATCCATCTTCGTTTTACTTAAGTTGACACATTTGTTATGTATACATTTTACATAAAATCCCTTATGACTATCAAAATATTTTTGTATTTTATAAAAATATTTAACTGTGTTAATTATTTTTAGATTTAATGTTAAAAACATGCAAAAATTAGTAGACTCATTTGACAGTAACAATGTACAAACTTGGTATTTATTCAATATTATTGGTATAATTTTTTTATGATTTATTTTTAACATAGTTTGAGTGAACAGTCCACACTATATGAACATTTTATTACTATAGTTGGTATTCAAAGCTCCAAATGTAATTATGATTTGGAGTTATCAAATTTGCTCTTGAAATGGTATGATATTACTTAATAGTAAACTTTTTATATATCAAATTTTCTTTAATTGTCGCTTTCAAATATAACTAATAAACTTCATTGTATGATTGATAGGTTGATTTAATTTAAATGCATTTACCTTAAACTATTATTATTGATGATTTTTTTTATTTTAGGAGAATTAAATTTCGGGGTACATTTATATCAAATTTGAAAGGAAATGTAAATGCTCTTTTATAAACTTTATCATAATTTATCTACAAATTGTTGTGCCACAAATTGCATTAATTATACTAATATTAGTAATTAAAAAAAACATTGATGTTAAGCTAGCATATAATTTTTTAATTAAAAAAATTTCCACTCAATTTCTTAAGTGTGAGTATGCGAAAATTTGTACTTTAAGATATATGCTCTTTTTCTTATACGCCAATTTTAAGTTATTTCTTTTGCTTTATGGTATCTTTTATTTTTTTTCGCTATACCCCAACGTAGATGTTGTAATTCTTTTATATAATCCACATTTCTTCTATAATCATTAAAGTGATAATAATGGAAAAGTGCATCTGACTCTTTATTTAATAATTATGGGCTTCTTATAATATTATCTTTTATATATAAGTGGTGTGTTATAAAAAAAGACTTCAAAAATATACAAAAGTACAGAAAAGCTAATATAAAAGGAATTAAAACTCCTTTGGAATGCCCAAACTTCTTACAGCAACTTTTTCAAAAAAATTCTAACGTTAATTTTTTTTAATTGAGATAACTCCTTCGTCAAATTTTGTTTAATGTCGGTAATCGACTCAACCCTTTTCCCTTCAAGTGACTTTTATTTCTGAAAAAATCACCAGGTGTAAAATCAGGGAAATATAATGCATTCGAAGTTTTGCCAAAAATTTGATTGCTTTTTAGAAAGTACGGACTAGATAAAGCATTTTCGCGATGAATCACCTAATTCTAATTATTAGAAAAAATATTTCTGTCTATTAGAGTCTCGAAGATTATGTTTAAGATCTACATAATATACACATGTAGTAGAAAATGCATATTCATGATGAATATATCCTGCAATTAATAAAATGATGGGAGGAACTTTAATTTTACTTCGAACTACCCACATTCTTATAAGACGATGATGGTGATTTTTTCACATCATTGATTGTGCATTATTTTTGGATCTTATCAATACATAACGCCATTTCTAATCATTGGTCAAAATATTATTTATATATAAATTATCATTTAATCATAAGATGTAATTTCTTTTCGATGTTTCGAGCCAAATTTTTTTTCCACCAAAGCTAACAGACCTAGGAAAAATTTTGCGGCAACACTTTTCATTCCGAAATCGTTGGGTAAAATTAGCCTGCCATGACCCTATAGATGTACTAATATCATCAACCAATTTCGCTGATAGTCAATATACGTTCTATATATATCATATCCCTCAGAGTCACGTAATACAATAATTGATAATATTTGCGCATGCGCGATTTTTTTAATCTGAAGTAGTGATCGGTGAAATAAATACATGATAAAACTAAACATATTCGGAGAAATGTGTTTTTGCAACATTTTCAAGATCATAATATTATTTTATATAAACTTATAATCCCCTCAAATTTTTCCCAATGCAGAAAAATTTTTAAACACCAAATATTCTTAATTTTGAAAGGATTAGCCGTAGAATATTCGATTTCGTTTTCTATGTTGCTTTTAACAACTCTCAATCTTTGTAGAAATGCTATCAATTCTGAATAGTATTGGTCAAATTTTTCAGTGAAGTGCCTATTGAATACTTTTGCATTGTTAGAAGCTAATGATATTCCATTGATGACTCTTTCGTGTGCATTCCAACTCTCGATTAGATATTTGGCAGATTTCGTAAAATTCTTTTCAAAATATTGGAGAAAATTATCTAGGTCGATATCTGGAAATGATATAGCTTTTATAATAATTTCTTTTATTCTGCTTCCACGTGGTTCGCAGAAACAAATGCCAGTGAATTAACGTATTTTATATAAAAGCACCTGGAATTTTGATTTTTAAAAAACCCGCCACTTTAAGTGATTTTTAGAAGTTTCCTCCAGATACACTGTCAGAAGTGAAACATACAGAAAAGAAATACACCTTATATTTTGTTGCTTTTTTAAAAGCAAGGTACGCTGATAGCTCAAAATCAATTATGATGCTTATTGGAGCATATATATGAAATTTTCTAAAAAAATGTTGAAGATTTTTCGGTAATCTATTTCATTTTTAGATTTCAAAAGAGTATAGACAGGAGCGAATACCTTTGAGTTCAACTCTCCGTAAAGAGTGTATAAATGGAGAAAATCCCTCGGCCAGACTTCAAAAGTACCACCAGCAACAATAATAGAGGATGTTTCCTAAAAAGACAAGTTATTTTTAGTTGTAAAAACAACAATTCTATCTGTAGTTAACGCACCAGAATCATACAAAAGAAACTCTCACTTCAAAGTGTAGTCGTTTGTAATTCATCAAATGATCTTGTACTGTCTATCACTATGCTGTTTCAATTTCTGAAATTCTATATATTTTTAAAAATATTACTTTTTTTAATATTGGACGTTCGTATGATTTCATTTTACTGGTAGCTGTATCATACACTTGACGAGTGGTATACGCAGTTATTCGATATATTCTTGATTTTGTTAAAAATTAAAATTTTTGAAATATCGTCGTCTAACAAAATATGATTGTGGGCTGTCGGGAAACTGATTTTCTTTATTATGTCGCTAGGAGATGTGGTCAGTTTCGCATTGTACCTTCTATTCTGACATCTGCATGCTTGTGATGTTTTACTAGAATAATTATTGGCATAAAAATAATTTTTATAGAGCATCAATTCCTTATTTCGTTGTGTCAAAATCAAGATTATCTTTAAATGGATCAGACGTTTAAAAAACACGTGATTTATCAATGCTCGCAACCTTTACATTTCATATTAATCACGCGCGCACCTATCTTTTTTTCACGCCATGTGCCCTATAGATGTACCAATATTATCAAAAATTTCTCTGATTGTCAATATACATTCTCTGTATATAATATCCCCAATAGTCATTATGAGCTTGGAATTTATGCTGGAAGTAAGACTGCTTAGTCGACTATCACTTTTGATAGAATTTCTACCATTACAATCACATCTCTAATATCCAATAGTTCTAGATCGAGTCATATGATCATTTTGAATCAAAAATGTTAAACTACCAAGTAAATTAACGCCAAACTTATTTGAAAAATCTGCTCAAAATTTTCGGAATGATTTCGTGAGATCTCGTTTCCTTTCGTATAATAATATAATTTTGTTTAATTCTATGTTATTTGATTTTATTAGCATTAAAAGTCTTTTTAGTATGTTATATGATTCGCTTATTATAATAATTGGCACTTATAAGGTAAACAATAAATTCTTCACTAACTTTTTTTAAAATTTAGATACTTTTACAAATAACACAAGAATGCGAAATACTGACTGTCTTTAGCTTTTTTAGTTATCTATAATTCTTACTCGTTAAATACTTAGTTAAGATATCTTTTAAGCGGGTCAAAATTTAGCTAAAGATAAAAACATCTTATTATCCGATTTATAATACTTTTTTTAGAATAATTTTCTTAGGAAAATTCCCATTTATTATTGATAATGTTATGAAATCCTTACTTATTTAATTTAGTTTCGCAATACAATATTCATTGTATTTTTAAAATTTATACGATTATATTCACAATATTTATAATTCATTTTTTGATAGATATAGTTTAATTTGTTCTTTTATTTCAAAAAGTAATGTACTTATCTTAAATGATTTCTGGGCAGTTTAAAATTTTAAAAAAATTCTTAACAAGGTCATCTTAAAAATATATCGACAGAAATTCGTAATTGGAAAATTTTGGCACTCATTTTTGAATTTGCAACAAATTTACTTTCCTCGGGAGGATAGTTGGTTATATAATATTAAAATTTCTTCATACTAAACGTAGTAAATGATTACTCATTGTTTTAAGTGAAATATTGAGTTTTTTTAAGCGTTATGTTGGTAAACAGACTAACGCTGAAAGAAAGTTTGCCCTAATTTACTATGCATTAGACGGAAATGTCATCCAAACTCTGTGAATAAAATTAGATTATATTTGCAGAACTTGACAATCCAACGTTTCATAAGCAGTTAGAGATTTAATCCATAATAAAAATAACACAATTAACTTGTATATTTAGTACATGATAATTTTCTAAAATAATTATTCGCTAAAAACGCTGAATTAGAATTTACATATTGCTTATATAAATTACTAATTATAATAAAAAATTAATTCCACATAATTTTTGTTATTTAAATGCAAAATAAATGCAACCGTGGTTTTTAAAATTAAAATTTCAGTTTTAATTTTAAGTGAAAGCTTTGTATCATCCTTTTAAATTATTGAATCAATAAATAACCCTCAAGTAATGTAATATGTGCAATATTAAAAACTAGCTCTTCTTAAAAAGGCCAATAATTGTAAATTTATGATTCTGTTAACTTAGTATTTGATAATATTACAACAGTGGTACCTTATATTAATTTATGCCATTTATACACTGAATTGAATTTTGTATATGTCCGATACTCTAATCCTGATTGAATAAACCAATATTTCTCTTTATCAATGATTAAATAAACATTTCTCACTACTAATGATAGATATGTTTTTTTTTCAAACTGAGGTAGAATCATAAAATTTTACTCCATGAATTAAAATTTAGTGAAATAGCTACTCTCGACATTTTTGTATGATTTTGTATCGAAAGCAAAACATTCCTATCTATATATTTTCAAAAAATAACCCCATAAAGTCTTTTTGGATAATTAAAATGTGTATACTTAAAATTGAATTGGACTTTATCATATTTTTAAAAAGAATGAATTAGTGAAATTTAACGCCATTTTTTATGTATACTTCAAACTTGTATATATTTTCCACAAAAGTCTCGAGTTATGATATTTAGAAGCTTTCTAGTCCGCTTATATTATAAAGAATCCTTAGTTCTACTTTGAAAGATCTGCTTCTAGTAAAGCTGGGTATTGTAAAATTTATTTATATGTTTTCTCAACGCACCTTATTTTCTTTATCAAATGAACATTCATACTATGCTTAATAAATTATTAACCTATATGAATCCAGAAATTAGAGGGTATTGCAACAACTATTTCTATACAAAATAAAAATTACTATAATTTAGGATCTTTCCAAAAATTTCTTTTTTCACAATAATTGCTTGCTTTTATATCTTAGTATTATTTTATGTTTTACGAATGCACTTATAGGTAGATGATAGATAGATAGATAGATAAGTAAATAGCTAGATATATATGATAGATAGATAGATATAGATAGATAGATAGCTAGTGCAACTTGAGTTATAAACTTTTTTTTACAGTTTCTCTAATGTTTTATCATTTATTTATAATTTAACAATTTCACCTATTATAATATGAAATATAAAATTTTTAATGTAAAATACATTAGCCAGTACACACATGACACCTTTTAAGCTCAGAACTATATCATGTTTTTTTATGTCTTCTTATATGATTCAGTTTTTTGTCTTTCATTCTTATGCTTCAATTTTTAATTCATTGGATTTATAATTTAATTTTCTAAGAATTATTTAATAAATATCTCAAATAACATGATTCATAAATGTAAATATACTTCATATTTGCTTGCTTGCATAGAGAATTAGAGATGCATGTCTATCAAAGTGAAATGACTTTACTGATTCAAAACCATTTCAATATAGCACATTTTTTTATTTTCTAATAAAAATCATCTTATTCTATTGACTTTAGTTAATATCTTCAATCATATTTAATTATTTTCAATTTTATTAATATTATATTTTAAGGATTTCCAATCATTGTGATTTGTCGTTTTTGTGCCAATTAAAAGGAATCGGAATATATCATATTTTAATACTATTTGTTACTGTTGGGAAATATATACATCATGACTTAATTTCTCAAATAGTAAATTTTGATTTTTACTAGTCAAATATCTGAATTTCTATTAGGAGAACGATATGTTAGCAAGGTTGAATTGTATTATAGAAAATTGTGAACTTGGAAATGAATCAATGTGGAAAATATTAACAAATAGTATAAATAAATTATTACTCTGTTTATTATATTATTGAGCAATATGATCCATTAAAATGAATTTTTATAGCTACATTACTCTTTATATACAACTGCTCAATATTCAACAATTACATACCTACATTACTTATTGAAAAATTACAGACCATGCTAATTTCAGCTATTAATGTATTAAAGTAATTTTTTATGCATTTTTCTTATATAAATGATACATATATTATTCTGAGTTATGCTCTATAATGCATTTATGGAACAAAAATTATGTTTTGCAGGATTCTTTTTTACTCATTTTTAAACTTGAAACTTTTTAAAATTTCTTAGTTTAGCCAATGAACTGTAAATACAATAACCCTATGATGTGTTATGGATACAATCACAATTCAATTTTCATAAATTAGAACTCTTAAACTATTAATATGTAAACTAGAACGAGGTTTTCTGTTGATGTATCACAAAACCCCTGTTGCACTATAAGAGATGTTGCGCGTGCATCATAATAAATGATTTAACTTTGGAGTAATATAGATGTGATATTTAATCCTATTTTTTAAGATTGGAGTTTGGAAATTATTTTATAAAAATTCATATCATAGTAAAATGAATAATTCAAACAGATATCTTTAATTTAATTTTTGTTGATATAAAGAGTTTGAATTTGCCAATAAGGACTCTATGTCGTTTTGAACATTGCTTTGTTGTATTTTTAAACATTCAAAAATGGGGACAATTCCGGATAGCTCTGATAAAATTTTCCTTAAAAGTGTCTATTGAAAACTTTAGCCTAATTGGATGTTAATGAATTATTTTTTAATTTCTACTGTGTGAATTCCAATGTTGTTTTGGATATTTTTTTGAAGAATATTTTTATCAAGATAGTAGAAAAAGGTATATAAATTAGTTTCTGTAAAAGTACGAGATTCCTCCAAAAATTTCTTATACACTATCTCCACAAAGTCTACCAGAACAAATGCCAGGGATGTGATACATTTCATGAACCTGCGGAATTAGCAGTTTTTAAAATATTCGTTCCTTAGCCTTAGCACAAATTTTTGGATCTTCCTCCAATTAATTTGACCGAAATGAAATAAACAAAAAAATATTTCAGATTTTGTTGCTTTTTTAAAAGCAACAGACACAATTACTTCGAAGTCGATAATAATGTATTTGGGGAATTTTAAACAACATTCTGCAACTATGATGTTGAATGCTTTCAAATAATCATCTTCCTTTTTTTAAGAAAATATATGCAAGTGGTAATATTTTTTAGGATATTTTGCCATGAAATGTATATAATTGTAAAAATTGTTTCAAGGAAACTTTAAAAGTGCCGTCAGTAATCGAAATTTCGGGGTTTTTAAAATGACATAAATTTGTATTATTTTTAAAAACAACAATTCAATCAGTTAATTGAATTTCGGAGTCATACAGACAGGATGGTTCGTTGCCATGTATGTTAATTTTGAGTTATTTAAAATTCATCTTATTATCAATAATAATTGATTTTCTATGCCTCAATTTTTGTCTGTAAATATGCTTTTTATCGAGAATAGAAAGCTCACAAATATTTGTTTTGTTTGTCGCAACAGGATAAACCTGATTTGTATTAATATATTATAGGATGTGTTTTAAGCTAACTTTTTTATTTTATTATATTATATTTTTTCTAAAACGCTATTTTCAGAGAAGACATGATTATGTTCGTCTTTTACCATAATATTTTCAATTTTATCAATTGATATCTTTAATATGGCAGGGCGTTGCTTGATTTGACATATTTATGATAGCAAATCCATCCCTAAAGGGTGCCTTGTGTAGAAGTAGTTCTTGTATAAATGCGCGCGCGTGATATAGTAATGTCCGCCTCTGACGAAAATTCGATATACCAGAACTCCTTTATTAATCATATATAAACTAAAACGAGTTTTTCTGTTAATGTGTCTTAAACCCTCTGTCACTGTTACACCATAAAGTGCAATATTACTTTTTCCTTTTATATTTTTAACTATCATTAAATATATATACCACATATTTAACAATGACTAAATTTACATATAACTCAATCATCGTCGTGTTGTTTTTAAAACCTGCAAGTTAATCATTTGGTTATTATTAGTCATGTAGTGTGTGTGGATAGCAAAAAGTTTATTTATCATAATAACATTACTTACGTATCAAGCAATTTTTCTATGAGTTAGATCTGCCAAGTCATCCGCGTTATGCTGAAGAAATCACAGTTGCCTTGTCCGTTCATGGGTGCTTAATAACAGATTAACTCCTATAAAATGCATACAGTTATCCTCACTCAGGTTTTTTAAACTTTACGTGGTATCCAACTCAATAGTTACTTTTTGCCCTAAGAGAAGTAGGCTTACCACAAGTATTGCTTCATCGCAGTCCAGCGTACATCAAGACGTACTTTTGCACCATACGGCATTATATCGGTACTTTGACACTAGTGTGATGGCTGAATGAAGGACATTCATTTAGATTTAGTTTGCGAAGATGTGTTTAACTAATTTTAGTTTCGCTCAAAATTAGTTAAAGATTTTAATCATATAACTTTAAGTCCGCAAAGTCTTGGTATACAGCATAAGTTTGATTTGTTGCTCATACCGTAAAGTAAATTCTTTATTTTCACAATGTGATGCACCTTATTAATACCAATACTATGCATGTAAGCTTGAGACATATTGCTATTCGATTATAATGAGGCGCCTTGTTCCAGGCATTATTAAAGTAAATATTTTGCAGACAAACTAAAATTAATGGGCGGAAGTTATAACTGATAGTAAACTTCTTAACAACACATATTCATACGAATTATATATATAGTACAATAATTTTTTTTTAATATATTTTAGACAAATCAACTCAAGGAGTAATGGAAACAACGATACTTCTGAGGGAAAACAAGAACATGCATTCGTTTATAATATTTTGGTGAGTAATCATGATATAATTCGATATAATTCCATAGTCAAAAGATCATTTACCGATATATTGCTTGGTATGTTTAATTTTAATTGATATAATATGAAATACTATGTTCTATTCGAGCGGAAACTTAGTATCTTATAGATAATTTCATAAAGCACGAATAATTTAGAACTCACAAAGCATATATCTAAAATAAAATGATATAAGAAGTAGTTGTTTCATGACAAAATTAAATCTTGTCTTTAAATGAAATACGAAATTTTGTTTTTACTCAATTTACCTAATTTTTCGGCAATTCAATTACTTTCTTTATAGACTAATATTGGCCTTTTAATTTTTCAAACATGTAAATCTGTTTGTAATAACATGCATTTTCCGCATATACTTAATTTTTTACTGCTCCATTCTAAATTATAAATTTGTCTCAGATTTTATTGTCATTTTTAGTAATATTGATAGTCAAAAAAAGCAAAATACTAATTATGTAAGACTCTATATAACTAACCTAATAATCTCATGGTATCAAAATTCTAGATTTCCAAATACAACTACATTTGCGAAAAATAATTGTTTGCAATTAGGAGCATACTCCTTTCTCTAGCTTATTAATTTGTATGGTTTCTTATACATCTTTATAAGTTAGATACGTCAATATCCTTTTTTATAGCTTAATGATGTTATGAGTTTTTGTGCTTTAGTCTTCTTGCATTTGCAATGACCAGGCATATCATTTTTAAACTTAAATTTTTTTTCTAAGCAATTCTAGGGGTATAATATTTTATATCCTGCTAAAAATACTTTGGAATTAATACAGTTCATAATTTCATTATTAATTAATTTTATATGTACATTGACTATAGTAAGTTCAACTAGTGGAATAAGTCATTTAATTTAAAATTCTTTAAAGCTTTTTTTATTCCACTGTAGTATAACTCCAAATCTTTAGAATACTAGTGTAATAATAAAGTTATTGCTCAATTGTGTGGGATAATATGGCTAACAAAAGTTGGATGAGGACAAAAAAAATCATAACAATGGAAATTATGTCATTCATTTGTACTCTTATTAGTGTATTTTTTCTCAAAAATATACATTTAGAGTGGTATTGTCACTTTAATTTTCTAAAATAATTTTATTCTTAACTATACCGTAAAATTAAAGTCTTCATTGTATAAATTATTTATTGAGATATTCTTATAAATGTTTTTGTCTTCCTCTCTGGTGTCTCCAGTAGAATAAATATACTTTTTTTAGGTAATGCGGGTGTGATTTGTTAAAATATATAAATATCACAACGTATATATAAACTTTTATAATAAGTTACAGAGTGGTATATTATTTTATAGAGCATATACATGTAAATCTATTTTACACTTTTTATGTGTATTTCTATCTCTAAGAAATAATAAAGTTACAAAGGCTTTCAGGTGATAATGATGATTTTTAATTTTAGAATGACTTTCTCTTAAATATTTTAGAAAATTAAATCAATTTTTTTATTAATAGGCAAAAAAATATTTATTATTGTCAATTTATTAATTTTTTCTATCTATATTATCATAAAAAAACCCCTATAAAATATGTATATATACATTATTTTGTACTTTTTTTAATAGTAGCATAACAAAGTTATTCGAATTTTATCTAAAAATGATATTTATTGTATAACTCATCGAGTATACATACATGGCTCTTATTACAGAGCAGAGCAGAGCAGAGCAAAGAAACACTAACAATTTTTATTCCCATAGAAGCTTATATAGGTATACTTTGAGAGTACTTGAAATTTGCTGAATTTACCCTGATTATCTGATTAAATGTTATACAAACTTTCAATAAATTTATTTAAGATATTTATTGAAAAAATTATTTTTTAAGCATTATAAAGTTATGACAAACTGTAATGTAAGAGTGCAAAATTCTTTAAGTTTATTTTTATACTAATTCAAAGCTTACATTTTTAATTATTCCAATTAAGCATTATATCTCAAAACTATAATCGTTAAGAATGATGGCTTTTATATTACACTAATATTTTCTATATGTTGATTAATAAGTATAGGGGGAATAAAAAAAGTAGTGTTTTAGCGTCTAAAATACAACTTTTGATGCATATCTGTCACAGTTCTAAATTGTGCTGTATTAAAGTAAATAGTAATTTTTCAATAACGTAAAAATTTTAGATTTGAACCATTATTTACTCTAAAAGTATTCATAGAAGATGTGACTTATTTTATTGATAGTAGATGGTCTTAGTAGTTTTTCTAAAATATATATTTTATATATACACATAAAATTACATGCTTAATCTTTCCTACAAGGATTGATATATTTATTGATATATTTAAAATATATATATTGATATATATTGATGATATATTTATTGATATATTTGATATATCTTGATATATATTGATGATATATTTATTGATATATTTGATATATATTGATATATTTGATATATATTGATATATTTGATATATACTGATATATATTGATATATACTGATATATATTGATATATTTGATATATCTCGATATATCTCGATATATTAAAAATATATTTGTTATATATTGATATATATTGATATATTTGATATATATTGATATATTGGATATATATTGATATATTTGATATATATATATATTGATATATTTGATATATATATTGATATATATTGATATATTTGATATATATATATTGATATATACTGATATATTTGATATATCTCGATATATTAAAAATATATTTGTTATATATTGATATTTGTTTTGACAAACATTAAGCTATTCTAGGTTATTACAACTTTTTTCGTTCAATATCGTCACAGTAAAAGATAGAAAAATTAATTAAGATAAAAAATAAAATAAACAAAAAATCACTATTAATATAAATTGTTTCTCTGCTCAGTGATCTATTCAAATACACCGACATATTTCTGTGATAACCTTCACAGAAATCTGTTGTTATTTCTTTAATTCATTCTCATTTTGACATATCTTCCTCTTACCACTGTTTTTCCACGTACTAAAACAGTTTCCAATTGGATTTTAAAATAGGGATATAGTTAATGTAAAATGAATCCATTAAGATCCAAGTCCTTTAAATGACGAACTCTACAATTATCCACCACTAATATTCGATTGGTAATTCTATTTAGATGACAAACTTGTTTCAGTTCATATAAACACTGTTGGAATTCAGCTTTTTTGACTGCTTAGTCAAATATCTTGAAGAAGAGCAATTGGCCTTTATTTATTGTGGCAAGAACAGATATGTTTCTGCTTGTAACACGAGGAATTGAATAATTGGCTCTTGTTATTACCAAAGTTCTTAATTTATTTGATCTCGTTACCACCTTAAATCTAACTTCACCAGCAAAGATAAATGATTCAAGTGGATATTCCTTATCCTTTTTGCGTAAGTACAGCGAACAATTGTTCGAAAAGTGTTTCTTTAATTAGGAACAGGCAATACTATTTTAATAGTGTATTGAAAGTCCCTTAAACACCTATCAGCACAGAACCTTGAAACAGATAACTCGAATTTACTTCGAGCACGTTGAACAAGCTCATTCAATGAAAGAAAGCATGTGCTACCTGCGCATGAACAAATTGGGGCTTTCTCCTTTAACAGCACTTGTTTCAAAATTCCGCTTGACAATAGTAGAAAAAGTAGTTCCTAACATGCCTAGTAATTCGCCTATAATTTTTCAGCATCTCCTCTCATCAACAAGTGTGCATATACGCCTTCTGATAGAAAGGGCAACAGTTTGTTTCTTGTAATGCTAGAAAAAAGTGGTTCTATTTCATTTGTTGCTTGTATTATGTCTACTTCTATCTGTAACTCTTCTCCTTATACTCGAACTCGAACTCTAATTTCTCCAGTTAGTAAATTTGACATAAGGTAGAAAAAAATAACTTTTGGAAAATTATCACGATAATAAAAGGAACAACACTGTACAAAAAAGGACAGTGACGATCTTTAACGAAAAAAACTATATTTATTCTTAATGCATAGTATTTCCTTTAAAAATTGTAACACATCAACTTTTCCAATTGTATCAAATTGCACGTTTTATAGAAAATCACTATAAAAGAAAATTAAAAAATTATTTCAGCGGTAATTCTTTAAAAATCTCATATGACATGTTTTTGAATTCTTATAACATTACTCTAGGTATTTAGAGATTGTTTTATTCTGCAATTCTCTCATAAAATGTTTTAATTCATTTTTCTTTGATGAAAAAATCAACATGAATTTTGATTTTCTATCCGATTTAAAAATAGATTATAAATAGTACAATACGTGACCACATTTCGTCATAGATACTTTAATAAAAAAACTCCATGATATTTTGTATGTTACATAATATTAATTATGCTTTTTAAATATGTTATATAAAATCTATAAGCATATAAGATGTCAAATTACTAGAAATATGGAAGTTTACACTCCCTTGAAAAATTTTGGATTTCTGTATAACTTTTATGATCTTATTTCATCTCTTCAACATTAATAATTAGATTCATCGATAGATATTATTTTATCTTATTAGATTTTTAATTTTATTAATTATATGGTGTATCTTTTTCAAAATATATTAATTAAAAATATTTACTTATCGTTCTAGAACATTATAATTATCGCTTCTTGCTTCTAGCACCAATATAATACACCTATTGAATAGTTGAAATTATATGACAAAGTATTGCTTTGATACTTAGTACCGAATTTCATCTTTTATGCAATCTTATGATTGTCAACTAATTGCTTAATGGACTAGTTTATTAAAAAAATAGAATAACGGTATTATGCTACACCTTTTTTGAGAATTCAAATCTCTAGATTGCATTAGAATTCTATGAATTCTTTCATTAATATTTAATAAATACTTGTCTAAGCGTTCTTTGAGTTATAGTTGGATTAAATATTGGTCATTACGAGACAATTGATGATAATTTCGTTCGCTGTATTTAAATTCATCTTCAAAATTATATAATTTTAATAAATTTAAAAATTACTTGTGATTTTATCTTTAGATGTTGTGTTTATACATAATGATATTAATATAATATATTCACGCCATGGTTATTTAAATTATGCACATAATTTTTATTCAACTAGAAGAATTAATTACTGTGTTTATAAACTTATAGCGAAAGTTAGACATTTAGGAGATATACGTGATAGTCATTTTTTCTTAATTATTAATTCTGATTTGTTATGATACCATGTCTGCTCCTTTTTTACACCATTATTATTTGGCCTTTTTGAATTTTTTTATGTCAAAATTTGTAACTATAAATTTTTTTACATTTATTAATTTACGTTAACTTTTGTATATAGATGACTTTACCCGCTCTTAAGAATATATTATAGAATGATTTTCTCTTTATAATATGAAAACTACTGAAATTATTAAAATCTATATTTTCTCATTTTTATTAATGTTTAGCCCATTTGGTAGCATTATCAGCATAAAAAATCCCACGTACATTAATTTTGTTCTTGATATTATTTCCATTCTTATAGATCAGCATGATGGGTATGCACTCAAAATTAAAACTTATATTAGTAGTCACATAATATAAATTTTTTTATTTAGAGTGTCAGAACATCATACAATCCCCAGATACACCTCAAATATTGAATCTATTATAAACATGATAACTGCTAATATAGCATCTAATAATTTCATTAATATCATTTTCAAACTGTCTAATGTTACTATTAATTTTATTACATCTCTATCCAAATATATAGTATCGTATATAACTTTGTCATTGTTACTATTTGCGTTTATGCTTCATTTTGGTAAATATTTTAGAGTTGATTCTAATTGCAGTAAAGAATTATCTATTACAATTGAAAAATTGACCCTCAATATAAACTACCCTACCAGGTACCATTTATATAATATAAATCAATTTTAACATGAATATTGCTATTTTATAATCTATTTAGATTTTTAACTTTGATATGGCCGAATCTACTTACTAACACATATGAATTGTGTCCTCACATATACAATTCGATTTTTGGTTCTATATTTAGTGTATGGCTTTGCTGTCATTTTTACCCGCAAACTATTGGTTCTGATGAGCTAAATGATTTTACTAGGTATTTATGTTAAATGTGTAAATATAATTAATCTATTTAATCATATAGAAGTTTATTTTTGTTTGAAGATTTTCAGAAATTTTTCAAATTTGTAATATATTATTATTTTAAGCAAAAATTTGGTTTTAAATTCGAACAATAATATAATACTCTTATGCAAATAATGCTACTTATAGTTGATGCAAAAAATTTTAATTAATTAAAAAATAGACTATAAATGCAAAAATGTATAATTATTTATGTCACCGTCTCATAAAATTCAATAAGCTTCGACATTTTTATAAGGTTGTGTAGTATGGATTTTTACGAATAATTAATTAATTAAAAAAAATTTTTTTTACTACTTAGTAAAATACCATGATCCAGTTTCTTTATTCGATTTAGATTTTTGTGTGAATATTTCAATTTGTTCATAAAATACTTATATATTATCTTTAACAATCACCGAGTTCTATAATTTCGTTACATTAAAATCACAACTCCTCATAAAAAAAAATTTATATATTTCATCATTTACTGGAGTAATGTTTTAGACTAAAATACTTAATTAAACTACTTTTTATTAGATATCAGATATAAAATTTATTAATTTTGCAGTCATACATTAGTTCAATTTTAACACGTGATAATAGTTATTTCTACAGATCAATACTTAATGGCTCAAGTTAGTCAATCTATAGAAGATTTTACGATGCTTTAATTTTTTTATCTTGCTAGAGTTTTCTGATTATTATGGCATTCATTATTAACTTTTCTAATTTTTAAACTTAATTGTTTAATAGTTGAAAAATATTTATTTAAAACAGATTGATTTCGAATTAGATATCATATTTTATTAATTGTGCTTATGAAAGAAAGAAATAAATATTGAGTTAATGATTCAAATCAAATATATAATGAGACGCAAAAGTCTTTTATTAGAGTAATATATGTTTAATGCGCTCTAATTCATTACAAATCATAAAAATTACGCATTTTTAGTCATTTTGTTGATAAAGTCGTTGACATAAAATTTTAGATATGTTACTTTATATTAGCTTGCTTAAAATTACAACATATTATTTTTTAAAATTTTATTATAAAATGCTAGCTTCATTTTTATTTAATCAAACTTACCTATAGTTGTATATATGTAAATAATATCTCAATATTTTTAATAATACTCATTAAGAGTAACCAACCAATGCAATATTTGATTAATTTGTAATTTTAAATAAATTGCTATGTTCATACTTAACATAATAATGTACTATTTCTATTTTTTTTAAGTACGAAGTCAAACAGCTGGCGCAGCTTATTGGGCTGTGAAGTTCAAGTTGGTCACACTTGCTTCATTAAACTCTGTAGGCATGGCAGAGGACTTTTTCCATCGTAATTCACCCACACACGTCAGTTTCGGCTTATTATTATTTATTATTCTGCGGTAGTTTAGGAGTTTAATCCACTAAAAATAAATATTCTCGTTTTTGATGAAAGCTACCCCTACAGTATCCATCTATTTGAAATTTTTAATATATGGGAATCACGGCAACGGAAGCAGGAATTTGCTCTTAGTGCATCATCATCATATCGGCATACGATTTCACCCCCTCCCACTACTAGCATGAACTATAAATTTTTATAGAAACATGTAATGTTAGTAGAATACCTACTAACATCCGATTAAGGGATACGATGGACCGGAAACAGAAGGCGGCACCAGGACTCGAACTCAAGATCAGCGAGCTGAGCCATCTGTTCGATTTATTACTATTTTCATCTTCAAGGTCAAAACTCAGGTAAAGTTTACTTTTCTATATACTTTATTATGGTCGTTTTATACAGAGTTAATCTATCGCCATTTTTAATCATTTACTATACAGACAAGTCTGACTTATTATTCTACTTTAATCTGATAGTTTAACCAACCAAACATTCTCGTTTTTGTGGAAATCATCGCCCATACTCGTTTCTCGGACGTTGGAATTATGGGTATCACCTTAATGATTCAGAAGTGTACTCACATATATTATGGTGCGTCAGAACTCGAATTCACCTTACCTACCAATAATAACATGATCTATAATTTTTTTATAGAAACATATAAATATCATAGTTTTTTTGAAGACTTGCGATTGAGAGATACAGAACGACGACAATAAGTCTCGAACACGAAACTAAACGTTGGCAAGAACTAGTTTATACTACATAGCAATCTGGTCTGCTTACTACACACTATTATTTTGTGGAAATGTGCAGTTTTCGTTTTACATTTAAAAAAACTATTTAGGTTAGGTCATTTTAAAAAGACTAAGTTGTCATTATTTATTAGCTTTATTTATCAAAAAAATATTTACAAGACTATTAAGAATGATGTAATAGCATCATTAATACTTTTTTGTAACGTAAATTTAAATTCATGTAATTTAGAAATTCAGCATCTTATTAACTACTAATTTACAGTATTGAGTTTTCTTTATAATTAATGTCTAGCGCAAATATAGCAAGGTTCTGAACAATACCAACACGCTAACCGAGATCAGCCGAATATCTGCGAATGTTACATCTACTACAGTGAAAATTCGTTTTAACTCAAATTCTTTATCATCGTCTATTTTTATTTAATACAACTTCAAAGTTGGCTTTGAAGTTGTATTACTTATGATATAGGCCCAACACTTAATACATAGTGATGACCATATTTTATGTGGTTTATTTTCACATTTAATATAATTTGAAAATTATATTTATTTATATTTAATCAAAATTATCAGTGTTCTACTTAAAAATTATTTAAGTTGTATTGAAAAAATCTACGTAACATATTCGCTAAATTATTATATTTATAGAATTCTCTCTACGTGTTTTTCGTTAGTCTAAATAAGTTTATTTTTTTTATTTTACGCAGAAGATGTTAATGTATACCACCTTTTGCTGGCTATCTGTTATTTTTAACTCTATAATATATAATACGTAAACTTACTTTTATTATAAACTAAAATATTCAATTTTTTACAATGATTAGTTTAAATGAGTCTATTACTTTATAAATTAATTAGAAAATTCCACAAATAATAAATTTGAAATTTCTACATAATATTCATAGAATAATCATTTATTAAGTTTCTTATTTTAATTTTTGCATTTTATTACTCAAAAAAGTATACGATTTCCATTTCAACAGTAAATAAAAAATTTAAGTTAAACTATTGCAAATTTCACTTTATCTTAATTGCAATCAAAATACATAGAATGTTCCTCATCATATGAAAAGTTAAAAAATCATGGCTACATTTCACTAAAACTTTTGATAGAGTAACAATAAAATAAAAACTAATTTATTGGGCTTATAGTTGTCACTGATAATCTTACCATTTTAGGATATAATATGTTAAATTTACACTCATTTATCTTGATTAGAATTCACTTAATTTTTTCGAGATCTAAAAAAAGAGTTAGATTGGATTATGAAAAATTAACGTATAATTCAAATAAGATCGGATCTAACGACTATACCATAAAAGCGTTAGTATAGTTAATTACATTACACTATTTTCTTAAGATTCTATAATTTTAAATATAACATATGGGAACTATTCCATTCAATAGTACATAAAAATTTTGCTTTTTTTTATAGAAAGTTTCCAATATTTTTTGATATGTTGTTTTTATAGAATATTCCTGATGCTAATCGAGAACCTCAAAAAATTTTGAGATTATTTCTTAAGGAATTAGACGATCAGATACTAGATTGTGTAAATATATATATTTTGTTGTATATTATCTTGATCAAATTTAAGAAGAGTGATTCAAATTCATTGCATGAATTAAAATTATCACTACAAGTCTATATGAAGAACCTTATACCTATTATACGAAAAGTGCTCAATAGTAATATTTTGGATTCATTAAAGTATATATTATTATAGATAAATATGTTTGACTAAAATTTATTATTCTTTTAGATTCTTATATTGGTTTTTTGCTAAATTAGTTAAATCAGCAAGCGTTGTGCTATATTCGAAAGTATTATAGTTATATTGCTTATACGCTATACTAACTTTGAATATATTTAGTTGGATATTAATTGTTTATTGCCACAAATCTTAGATATGCTTATATTTCCTCCAAATAAAAATGAACACCCAGATAATGCCAAAAAGTGGCAACTTCTCTATTTGGATATGTTTATACTTGGTGTTGCAAAATTAGATTATAAACGTGATGAATTTATAAAAAGAAAACTAAAAAAATTCTTTACACAATTTTTTATTGGACTAACAACTCTTTTCTATTATAATCCAAATAAGGATTGTCAATTTGTGGTAATTTTAATTTATATCTAAAAGAAGTTTGTAGTGTGTATTACACTTTGCTTATGGACAAGGAAAACTTTTTATTTTTATTATATTATCTGTAAAATCTCTATTATTTTTTTAGATCATACTTGAAGATTCATTCTCAATAAATCCATCTTCAAAAATATGGTAGTTTTCATGATAAAATATTCTCCACAATTTTTTCCTGCACTATTAAAATTACATTTAAAGCACTTTTATATAGTGATTTTCGTGAGTTTGTTATAGAAATGATCAATTTTAGCCATTTATCACCTCTACAACCTACAAGATCCTCTCTTTCTGTATTCAATTATTCTTTTTGATTTTTTTAATCTATATTTTGTAAAGGTTTTCTTCTATTTAAAGACTATCTTTTATAAGACTCAAGATATCAATGTTAATCTCAGGGATTTCGGCGTAATATGCCCACAAATATTATATTGCCTTCTTACCTTTAAACAGCAACAGTTGCAATATAATTTGGAAATTAAAAATTTGCTTGCCATTGGTAAATATTTTCTAATAATAAGTAATGTGATTTTACCTAGTTAATGATATATTCACTCATGTACTTGGATCTATGGATTCAGTCACTGATAATTGTATTTGTCAGAACTTTTAGTATATATTACACTCACAACGTGCTTTATAATTGTGTTATTTATTGACTGTACCTTTTAGTGGTGTGATTATGGAAATACTTCAAGATTTTATTAAAAAATTTATCAAAGAATATAACGTTATTTCATAATATATCACGTTATGAAATTAATTTGAACCTTTTACTTTAGATGATAGTTATTCATGTAATTTTGATGATTAAAGATTCAAATCCTGCATTTATACTACCTATGAAACCCAGTCTTTTAGAAACCATGACTAATTCATATGATAATATTTCTAAAGATATTATTCATAAGTTCAATCAACTATTTGTATAATGACATTTTGCGATTAATTATTTTCATGTTTTATTAATATTCAATAATTCTTACAAATATATTTCAAATTATTGCGATTCTGCGCACATTGCAAATTTGTTCAATTATAAAGGTGATTTTTAATTCCATATACATTTACTTTTCACTATATTTTTTCTTAGTTTCGTTAAAAATGTTCTAATCGAGCATCTGTTTTTTGTAGTAAAAAAAATATAAAAAAGATGGTTTATCTTAGACCGGTTCACTTATTCAATAATTCAAGTTTTTTGTCATATAACTTGAAATACTTTTCTTATAATTATAGAATTTTTAAAATGTCATTATTTACTAATTTGTTAATATCATTATTTAATTAAATATATTTACTACCATTTTAAGAAAGAGAAACATGTTTACTGGTAACTTTTATGAATAGCATTATTCAGTAAAACGTAATAATGGTCAAGTAATTTTAGTAGTAGTATTCAATTACAGTCATATCATAAAATTTATTATTATTTTCTTTCTAACATATAATTTGCTAGATTTGTAGATTGTCTAAGGTGTTAATTTTGTAATTCCATCGTGTTTTTGGCCTATTGTTATCTACCTATTTAATCATCCTGAACTTTCGTTATTATTCGTGATAAAGGAGGGTTATGTGTAATTTTAAAATTATATTTGCTATGGAGAATATTGACATTATCAGCGTACTCGATTATGGATACTTTCGAGAGGACAATGAATGCATCACTAAAATTTAATTGAATGAATTTATGTGTGCGAAAGGATATTAGTGATGGTTTTCATTTAATATAAATGTACATAAAGAAGCTTTTAAAAGACGGTTTAATCTTTGAAATGTTGAAACAATTAATGGAAAGGATTTTTATTGATTTTTTGTTTTCTCCAGCATCCCTCTTTTACCTGTGTTTACATTCAAAAACATTTTGGCATATCAGGCCATACTAAAATATTAGACTAGAAGTCAATTATAAGAGATCTGATGGCATGCAAATTAAGTGATCAATGATAATAAATTGGAGACAAAATTATACGAATTGATGGGACACAAACTACAAAAGAATTTTTAATGTTGTTCGGACATTAAAAAAGAATAATATTGGATGATTGATTGAATTTATGAGGATGAAAATTGTTTTTTAAAATTAACAAATAGAAGAAATTTTCGAAAACATCATTATGGAAAATTTGGAGGGTAAGTCATCTGTATGGACAGATGGTTGGGGTTACTAAAATAGACTGGCACATCTTGGATTCATTTACGGGGCTTTATTTCGCAAAATAAAGTTTGTTTCTAGTAAAGAAGTCCACATAATTAACATTGAAGCCACGTAGGGAGCATTTAAGAGATATTATATGAATGCTACCAACAAGAATCCAAATTCTTTTTCTGGGTATGTAGCAGATTTTATATATAAAAAACATATTTTGGGAAAGGGTTACGAACTATATATCAACATATTATGAATTTATAAATGTTTTACAATTAATAGCCGAAGTCTTCCGATCGTGTATTTTTCGTGACGATGGTCGCACGGATACCATGTTATAGGCGTTTTTTGTAATATACGCACTTATTCTCAAAAATTAAGAAATTAATACTTTCTTTAAAAAGTAACAGCCTATTTTAATGATCTACTAGTTCTAAAAATAATAGAAAAATGTTTGGAGTTGAAATTTACCTAACTAATTAAATTAATCTACTATTATTAATTAATATTTCTAAAATAAAGATTTTTATGAAATACTCAACATTAATTTTTTTAATATAAACAATTTTTGAAATGGTTATAAATGTTCTAGAAAAATTATACAAATTTTGACATATAATGCGGCAAAATTTAGTATTAAATTCCGCAGTTTATCTTGGTATAACTATGAAAAAATATTTCTAGAAAGATGACTAATCAATAGTACTTTAGCATGATAAACTATGATATTTTACCTTATATGAACGAATATCTCTCATTGCATAATTATGGTGGCAAGTCATTTTCACATAATATTTATTTGGTAATTCGTACATCAGTGTAACTCATGAGTTATAGCTGGTACCTATACAATACATAAAGCTTAGTGCTAGGTATTTTAATCAAATTAAAGCAATTGACAATCGTTTATCGCGCAGGAATAAGTCATGATTATCCATTCTATAACACATTATTATAGGTTTCCCATTATAATTTGTGTATTATTTTAAATAACACTATAAAGTATTCTTTTTTTATTATGTTGTAAAAATGAAAGGTAGTTGACTAAACTTTTATAAGCTAATTTGTATTAATTATTGTAAAACAGTTTTGTTATTCGTGAGACTAATATGCTTTTGACGTATACACATTGTTATCTTTGGCATTTAAAATAAACGTTTCTATGTTTTAATTACATCTACATGCTCTTCTATCCTGTTTAATTATGTAAGCTTTGTTTTAAGATAATTCTCTTATTTCCAATTGAAAGTTTTGAATTGTAGTTGATTGTCTATTTTCCAAGGCTCAAATTATTTAGAGAACAAAGCCTTATAATACTACCAAAACTTATGTAACTTTTTTTTAAAAATTACACAGATCCATATGCAGTTTACAGATGATACTTCAGGTTATATAACGTCTATGACGTTCGACTAATCAAATTACTAATATTGTAAGCTATTTATGTATAGAGACAATGTATTTTTGATGTGATAAATTTTTTAACATCATAAAAGCAAGTTATATCTTATATTATAAATTAAAAAATATATAAAATAGATTCCTTAAGAGACATACAGGATTTCTCATTTTTGACTTAATGATAAGATAAACTCGTTTCCTATAAATTTTATACGTATATATTCCAATTAATTAAATCGTAATAATTTTCATTAAATACAAATGATTTCATAATATTGACTATTAAATAAATGTGTTAACTAATTATTATAGTTGACTTTGCTTGGAAAAGTTGTCCATACCGATCCTTATTTTAAAAATACCTAAAATTTTGTTTTATATGGAAAAAAACAAAGTCATAAATACTGCAATTCTATGATTAGGAGATCCATTTTATTTTCATTAATAGCTAAGCTTATATCATTATCAACCAGATTTAATTTATAATGTTAAAAACTTGACGCACCCTTTGGGTCGTAGAGTTTAAATTGTTCTAGCTCTCTTTACATAACACCATAGATAACAAAATAAGTTTATACCTTCATCAAGCACTCAAAAAATCTCTGCTCATTATTCAGCTGTGGTATTGGTATCTAACGTACTAAACATTCTCGGTGTGAATCACAAACAATCCTACACTTTACTAATTCTCGCTCTATGTAAATGTTCTCTATGTAACAGAAGGATTATTTCATATCTTTGGTTTCATCATTACCTACATTGACCTTCATCAAGCTACCTTCAAAGATAGCATGATCCAAAATATATAGCTAGCACAAATTTATTATCGTAGCTACTAATTTCAGATGGCAAGTAAGGACGATAGTGATTGTGAGCATTCGTTAATTTCACGTCCATTTGTGCTAAAATAGTCTATGCTTATAACTCATCTGTCATGTTAACAATATTTGATATGATATAGACAATAAGACGACTATCAATAACAAAGTAATTCAAAACTGGCCATAAGTACATTGCATAATAACTAATATGGGTCCAAAATACACAGTATTGCTTTTTGTATATTTTACTAGTTTTGCTTTTAAAAAATTTTTTATTTAATTTATTGTTTAAATATTGCTTCCTTTTACGAGTGTATTTTTAAATTTCCCAGATTATAAGGATCATAGAAAAAGTGGATTGTAGGAGATTCATATTAAAATTTCGAGCATAATTAGCTACTACTCTGTGACGTATATCGCGCTACATCATTCTTACTTATAATTAGGATATCAAATCATGTGATTTTCGTTAGATCGACACAATATTTTTATCTACCAACATTAAAAGTACCTTCTAACAACATTTTCAAAAAATATAATAAACTATTCCCATTTTTTTAATTATACATCTAGCTTAATATATGTTAATTATTCTAAATATGATTATAACTCGTTTATAAATAGAAAAAGTAAATATCTGATTTCAGTGAGAATTAGGTAGTATATCATATATATACTATCACGATGTGATTAAATGCTATATTTGGTAAGAATCTACCAAAATAACAAATTTATAACCTAAAAACTATGATAGAATGGTACAATCACCATAATCCTCAAAATTAATTATGTTTATTTAAAAAAACTTTATGGCACAGCTGGTATTCTGTAGTTTCTTAAATTTATATTTTCATTATTGTTTATCTCCATATCTTCCCGCTTTTTTTAATAATTCTTTATCTCTACTGAATATGGTATCGTGAGTAATTATTTGACTGTAATTGGAAAATGCTTACCTATATATAAAAATATAGGGCTATTTTGGAATGTTAGTATACAGTATTTACTAAAGAACTATGCAGTATACAAAACTATAACAAAGATTAGAATGATTGATTACACGATGAAGACCTAATTAATATAAAATTGATATTGAGTAAGAACTCAACTAATGAGTATCATATATAGATAACTATAAATGATAAACATAATCTTTTAAATCTAAATAACTTACATAAATCAATTTGAATATGTCAGGGCATATTCTGATAATATTTTAAGTCTGAAGTATTTGGAAGATTGTTAATGATGTAAAACTTTATAATATGTACAATATTTCAGACATATAGTTTTTAGTACTATAGATGCTTAAGTGTGTCGATACCAAAAATTTAACCATGGTATAATATATAATACTATTTATATGTAATTATAAGATACAAATTAGTCTGAAAATTAATGATCAATGATGGTTTCCATAAAAATATTAACTTTATTATTTACTTGTTTAAACCCCACTGAATAGCTGTTTTCTCAATAAAAATGGAATGGTGGTTCATTTATCATTAAGAAAGAATTTTAATGGTATAAAATATAAATTTTTTTTAGTTACGAGGTTAAACCCCCTGGCGCAGCTTATTGGGCTGTGAAGTTGAAGTTGGTCAGACTTGCTTCATTGAACGCTGTAGGCACCGCAGCGGAGTTTTTCGATCATATGTCAACCATATGACATCACATACCAGCTCCGACTTATTAAAATGTGTAGTGTGGGAATTTAACCCACTAAACATCCTCGTTTTGGGGGGACCACCACCCCTACCCTATCCATCTATTGGACGTTGGCTCTATGGGAATCACCTTAATAGAGACAGGAATTCACTATCGTACCCTAGTGCATCAGCACTCGATTTTGCTCTCCCATCAGGCTTCCTCCCACTACCAGCACGTACTATAATTTTTTTATATAGAAACATGCAATTACCATAGTGTTCCTACCAACTTCGGATTAAGGGATACGATGGACCGGAAACAGTGAACGGCACCAGGATTCGAATTCATGACCTTGGGGTCATGAGTTCTAAGCCAATACCACTAAATCATCTGTCCGCTACATATAAAATATTAATCATCGCTTGATTAAATATAATTTGCAACAAAAGTGTTTTAACTGTAGATCATAAATTCTTAAAAAACCATTTTATTAATATATAAAAGGGGTCGTATTTATAGCTACTATCATAATAATTGTAATGATAAGGCTGATAATAGTCATATATTTATGTATAACTATATAACTAACAACCTGTGCGTTTTAATGTTAAATAAGTTTCTAAATTAGTGATATTATCAAGTTTTATGGCATTTTTAAAGATTTACTTTAATGCTTAAAATTAATTTTTAAAGATCAAATACTTCACTTTTGCAATTCGATGATACGAATAACTGATTATAAAATTTACTAAGTTATTTTTATTTTAAAGCCTATAAAAATACGAAATATACCAGAAAGCTGCTTTTTATTAAAAAATATATTAATTTTATTTTTCATATTGTGCTTCATCCTTTACTATGGATTAATAACAAATGATATTAAATTAGCTTCTTATATATTATATAGAAAACTGTTATTGTGCGGAGTATTTTTAATAATATCTACACAATATTGGCGAATAAAATGTGTTTCCGATCAAATCGTAACAAGTACGCACGGTTTAATATCCCCTTTTATAAGAAATTTGGTTTTAGTTTATTATTGTAATGGGTTATAATTCAAATTATGTATCAAGCGAGGATGATCACATTGGCGCTACAAAAATAGAGAAACTTAAAAAAATAAAAATATTGTTAAATCAGTGAGTAGGAAAAATTTACCCTTATAAATGTACACACGCTAAATAAGTCTGTGGACTTTAATATTAATTTATTTTGTGTAAAATACATTAATTTTGGTCTTTTAAAAAATCTAGAATTACACCAATCAATGATCGTAAGGTTGATAAAAATGTATTACCACAAGGGCACCTAATAATGGTTACTTAGGATCTATACGCTTAATACCACAACAACGATTATATTAGAGATTATACAAAAAAATTTTAATCAAATTCAACATTTTGTAGAAACTGTCGAATTTCCTGTCTATGTTCTTGAAAAGTACATATTTATAGTCTTTAATGCTTAAAAGTATTATATTAAATAAATATTAGTTGTGACATTGTCAAAAATTCACTAAGGAATATTCTAAATATGTGATTTTATATAAATGATGTAAGATAACTATATTTTTTCTATGTTAGAATTTTTTAAAGACACATTGATCAACTTTTATTGAATAAATTATTGTGTTATTTGTCATTACATGTTAGGCAAGATTCTTTGTTGAATCCCGTGCCAATCTACTCAAAAATGAATAGGATTTCAAAAATATACACTTAATAGATACAAATAGTGCGTTTAGAATATGGGATTACAATCTACATACTAGCTCATTAACAATTCTTTTATTCATTGAATTTCTTACAAAGCAGACTTAGGATATAGATAGTAGAAACACGCGTTATATCTTAAATTATGCTATGTACATGTATAGCTTTATATGAAACTAATTTAATTAGATTATTTATTTCAAATGTCATATCTTTGGCGCAGCATATTGGGTTAGGACACAAGTCAGTCAGACTAGCTCAATCAAAAGTTTTAGGTACCGAAGCTGAGTCACACTATTGTCGGTTGCTCCATATTTCACCAAACAGAACAATAGCATGTTATTCCGTCGTAACGTAAACGTTTAGCTGTAAAAAACCATTTTTACTAATTGCAACGTCTAAACCACAAATTTTTTACATAGATCTGGTGGAAAATTGAATTAAATAGGGCGATATTTACTCTCATTTCCTGATGTATTAATATATGAATTCTCTCTCAAGTAGAACTTTCTTAGTCTATTAACATAATCTAATGTATTATAGTAATATGAAATTATCGTAGCATTCTTACTTATTCCCGATCAAAGTATAAGAAAGACAGAAGACTCTTTTCAGGCGGGATTTTAACTTACAAAAGTTAGGTTAATACTCATTAGATTAGCCTATACTGTTGAGCTATTTGATCCCTACGGTAGGAATTATAGCTATGGCTTAATGAAATAGTTACCCTCTAATGATAACAGCATATATTCTTTTTCTTTATCCAGCTGTAGCACGTTTGAAGAGTTCAAAATGTAATCAGGGCTAAATCCATTATTAACAAAATTGGATTTACAATTAGACAGGAAATATGTGACACAACTACCTATCCACTGCATTTCTTGATGATTATGGGACAAGTGACATAAGTAATTATAGTAAATAGCTTAGCAGTATAATTAAAAAATATTACCGTGTAAACTTTATATATTTATATATAAAATATTAGGTTAAATTTACTCTCAACTCTTTCATTTAAGGAATAAAATTAGGGTTTCTTCAAATACTCTCCCTAAGATGTTATATTGCATACTTAATCCTATCCATAATTAATGGATGTATCAAATTAGTCGCATTTATACTTATGACCGATTTATGCCGAGCATAAATATTACGTTAGTAAACTACATATCTATCAAGATACATTTTTTCTAGATGCTGATTATAATAAAAACATTTTACTTCAAAAATCTCAATAAGAAACAAGCATCCATCATATGAAAAATATAAGAAAAGCTTTCGCCAATTAAAAAATTGTTACTAATAATATATGACTAATGACTTAATAAAATCTTTCGTTACTTAATGACCATTACTTTTTTCATAAACATGAATTTTTAATTTTTTTAATTACGAGGTACAGTCCCCAGTGCATCTTATTAGATTGTAAAACTTAAGTTTGTCAACCTTGCTTCATTGAACGCTCTAGGTACCGCAGCAGAGTTATTCGTCATAATTCACCTACACACACCACACAGCTGCTCCGAAATTTTTTTCTGCGGCAGTTGGGTATTCACTCCTCTAAAAATTCGCGTTTTGAGGCGATCGACACCTATACCCTGTCCATCTATTGAGCGTTATCCTATGAGAATCACCTCAACCAAGGCAGCAATTTACTTAACATCGCAGTACATTAACACTCTATTTCACACTACCAAGATAAGCTATAATTTTCTTTATAGAAGCATGCAATTATAATTGTGATCTACTAACTTCGAATTAAGGGATATGAAAGAATAAAAACAGTAGGTGGCACCTGATCTCGAACCCATGGCCATGAAGCCAGCGAGTCAAGCCTACACTACTAAGCCATCTGTGTATTGTATGAATTCTTGACTCCGTAAGGAAGATGGACTAAATGAATTGAATGATCATTATGTACCTTTAAAAGATTTTTTTAAGTATATGGCTGGCTGGAAGTTAATTATAGTGAAAGTTTGGTGATTTGTTTGATTGTAAATGAAGGGAATCATTTTAATGAAATTACCTATATACAGAATACATCGTGTTTAAGATTTAGTTGTTTGTTTTTACGGCATATTTTTTTATTATGCAAAATAATATATTACACAGTGTAAAATACGAAAAAACTAATAAAAAACGGCTAAAAATACGACGTTAAAAAAAGTATGCCATGTACCGTAAAGTGATTCATAGTATTTAGTTCAATTAAGTATTCCTAATGTTTTATAACTAACTAAAACTCTCCATATTCATAAATAGAATTATTTAATTTATAGGGATTTACGTCGAATAACGTCATTTATCCAGAATTTGTGAAAAAAAATATATTGTTCCAACTACACAAAATATATGCACAAATTGTACCTTATTAAGTAGAAAAAAGTAATTTTAGACAATTAATTTTAAAAAAATATTATAATTTTTCTGATATTAAATTACATCATAATTAAAAAAAATATTTTTTAGATATCGCTAATTCAGGAAGCTAATGTTTTTTTATTTGAGTACTGCTTTAGCATAGAGTCATTTTGAAATTTATCTTGTCCTTTAGTATCAAATGATTCACTATCTATCCCTTTTATGAAAGTAAATCCTTTTACAATAAAATTAATTAGCTTTTTTTCATTTTTTGTTTTTCTCTCGCTGAAAACGTTTTCGATGGAATTTAGAAATAGTGAGTAGGGAGGTAAATACGTCATAGTTATATTTTGATTATTAATAGATTCCTGAATCCTATTACGTGATGAACACATGCCTTATTCATTATGAAAATTTGGTATGAGTACTTAATTCTTAACAATTACTGTTTGATTTAAAAATGTACTTTATTCATTTGTCCTCAATTTACAAAAAAATGATCATCCCATATATATTAATTCGCGCGTAACCCACACGTTACAGTTCTATTCTGCATTTCAAGGATGTATGCAAAACTACCAAAAGAAAAACAACCTTTACATGCTCGTGACGTAACACTATTTCAAACTTTATCTAAAAAAGTGGAGCGACTATTTCTTCAAGTAGCTACTTACGCAAAAACACTGCTATAAAGATAAACAAATAGCTACATTTGTATGACTACTTCACTCCTCATGTACAGTTACAAATGTTTGTAGCATATAGCGAAATCGTATTATGCATTTACCGATTGCAGTCGTATTGGCAACAACTCCTATAACTATTCCAGCTTTATGTGAAAAAGGGGTTTTTTAACTTCATTGTCGTATCTTCACCCAATCAACATATGATTAAATTCTTATCAGTTATACTTTATTTAGATCCTGTGTCACCATCTTTTTTATCTATTGTAGTCCTGTCAATTTTTAGGTAGTTTCTAACAATAGGAGACAGCTTTTTTTGTAACAAAACCAGTCAAACTATAGATGTACTAGTCCTCCTATTATTAGGATGCATAGTAATTATCTCTCCTCATTAATCTAAAACATTCCAACGAGTTATAAATAGAGCATGTTTATTCCTATTTCTTTGAAAATACCGATTTAAATGTACAACATCAATTGGTCATTGTTTACATAATCCTTTATATGTATTAAAATAGAATTTGAACACTTTATGATTATTATTTTCTTGGTTTAATATTATATAGTTACTATAAGTTCGATTACTTAACTTTACCCACATGTTGTATAAGTGACGCTATTTGTTGTAAAATCATATACATTTGTAATTTATGTATCTATTGAGAAACATTGTATATTGACAATTAATTTTGTTTAATTTGTTAACATAAAATAGGTAAGAAATCTCAGATTGTAGAAAAATTCAAAAATATTTTCACCGAAAAACAACGACTCTATGTTAATGTGTGCTGCTAGTCAAGATTTTTAGGATTTCGTGCTCAAATCCCAGACCCAGAAACTTTTTAACATCTTACGTTTCTTCGAACTATAATCGGCAGGTTTGCTAGCCTAATTACATGTTTCTGTACAAAAAATTATGGATCTTACTATTATGGGAGGTATTAATGAAGAAAAGGTGAAATCGAGTATTTCTGAAACGGCGTATGGGAGTAAATCAGTACACTATTGAAGTGATTATTAATTAATAAACTATTTCCATGAAATGAATAGAGTAGGATGACAGTCATTAAGAACCAGGTCATTTATTATCTTAAGCTCTTGCACTACTTTAGAATAGTAAGTTTGATGAAAATTACGTTACATACTACCTTTTTCAGTGCCTTAAGCGTGTAATGGATAATTTATGACAAATTTGAACTTCATATCTCAATAAGCGCTGTCATAGTTTTGACCTTGAAAATAAAAAACCTATATTTTAGTAAGGTAAAACTATCCTATTTACACCGATGTTATATATTTATATATAGAAGAATCTTGAACATATAACATCTTTTACTAAAATATCATTGCTTTTCTTTTGTTAATTGTCTTAATTGATTCACTGCGTCGATACAATTAATCTAACTGCTCATACATTTTCTAGTAAACACTATCTATCAACGCACTGCTAAATTTGGTTTAGAATTGAGTATAATATCGTTAGTTTTTAAAGTGTTTTTTTCAATCATCAAAACCACTTGTAGTTCAGGTATTAATGATTATGTGTGACGAACCAGTTAAAAAAATCTTCGTCATTAACAGAAAAACTCATATGGTGAATGATTTTTTATATGAATTAGTCAAATAATATTATAATCTTTTTAATTACTATTTTCTTATACATTAGATATGTAATTTGTCACTATTATTAAACTTAACCTTATAAGGCAACTACGCACAAAACACATTCAAATTTATATTAATTAATGCAATAAAACAAAACTAATTGTTTTTAAAAGAAATATTGTAGAAGACTGTTTGGTTATGTTTTTTTTAGAAATACGTTGTTTAGATATGTGTCAGGTATTTTCTCCGCTTCTATATTTCATTCTTCTTAAATTTCATTATAATTAGTTAATCAAATATCTCACTCATAAAACACCCTATATATGTAATTAAGAAATAGATCATAGCTTTTATAATATTCCTAAAGTAATTTAATTATAAAATTTTCAAATTAAATATAATAGAAAAGTTCTAAATACACATAAATGTATAATCCGTTAAGTGCTTAAAGTATAAGGATAGTCATAAAAGATACAGGTTAATACAACAAGATCGTAAGAGGAAATATTATACAAAGGCGTATGTAAGCTTATATTGTAAAACTTCAAGTTAAACATCATTTAAACGGTGTTAGTCATCTCAATTGATTTGGGTAACCATATTTCCACCCAAGTTATATTAAATAATTATCATTGGGTGTTTTTAGAAGCAATTTCTGCATACCAAATGAGGTTTCAATATCAAACGTACATAAATGTATAATTTAAAGCAATTTTATCAACTTTCAGGGTGACGCTTGTTTCTATTTCAATTTCATATTATAAAAAACCTATTTATTCAAATTAAGTAAAATAAAAAAATGAGATTCATTCTACGAAAAAATTTTGACTGACAACTAGCTTGCTTATATTTTGACGATATATTATGACTAAATCGCATATTTATCAACCATGATGCAGAGTATGTAAATTAAGAAGAGTGTGTATTATGATAGCATTTAAGTTTTTCTTTATATTAAAAAAATAGTATGTAAACTTAAAAAAATAATTATTAATGGCAAGAAACCACTAATGAATGGACTTTTTTTCTAAATAGAACTTAAATAAAGACTTTTTTCTAAATAGAACTTAAATAAAGACTTTTTTGTTCTATAAAATTTCGTGACCTAGCCAGAAAATAGTCAAATCAAAATTTTAAATAATTCTTAGGTAACACACATTATTCTCTTCAAGATTTTTATAGCATTATGACTTTGCGGTGGTCTTCTAATACCAGACCAGATTTGTATATCACAAGTGTACTATATGTAAAACTCTAAAAAAAATTTTATAGAGCAATGAATACAAGATTAAAAGTTATTCAAAATGAATTTTTAAAAAAATCATATCTGAAAATCAAAGTATACAGAACATTTTCAAGCGTTTGTGTATCTATAGTATAACTTATTTTTATATTAATTATTATTTCGTGTCACTGGGGGAATATAAAAGTAACGTCGTAAAATATAAGAATACTAAACTATGCTAATTTTGAATTATAAACACAGAATTATGATTTTTACAAATAACTTTTTATTCTTTTAATTATTAATTATTTTGTGAAGACTATTTTATAAGATAAAGAAATAGAAACAACACATATAAATAAAAAAAAGGGTCAATCTCTATTTTCAATCCATTTGCATAGACTGCATCAAAAGTAAAACAATTTAGAAATTCAAAAAAATTTACGACACTATATTATTCCATGAAATACTGACAGAGAATCTTAGAGAGTTGAAACTCTTCAAATTTACAAGAAATCCAGTCAAATTAATTTTAAAAAGACTTGTCATGCGCCAAAAAATTTCTAGATAAAAGATCGACGCTTTCATATTAATTAATTGGAATTTTTATTGGTTTGAAAAAATTTTAAATGAATTTTACAGTATTATAACGTCCAAGAATAAAACAAAAAACAACTTTATTTTCGAACGTGTCAAAAATGCATGCGCCATTTAATTAACTGTTCTACCCCATTGTGAAATTTTTTTTAACGTTTTAAAAAAAGTCAATATAAATTGATATACTCATAATATTTTTTTCTTTAATAGAAATTATATGGTCTATTTTAATGAATGACATGAAATTTTCAACGTTACGGGTATATTATGTTAATGTAATAATAAGTTTATTTGCTGATTAAATAACATTTAAATCGAAAAAATGATTTATAATAACCACATCTTATAATCATATTGCAAAATAAAGGTAATTGAATTTTCAAAAAACAACTCGAAACAAATTTTCGGGATTGATCGTAATAGCGAACATCTGCCTCACGAGGAATCTTTAGATGGCTTCTAAAGTTGGAAAGAAGACGGAACTTACAGAAATTGTACGTGAATGTACTATTAATATTCATAAGCGATTATATAATGTGTAATTAAATAAACATATAATATTCTATATTTTATATTCTCGTGTATGATTTCCTAATTTTTATAGTTCACACAAAAAACACGCTATAAAAGCTATCAAAATTATTAAATCGTTCGCTCAGAAAAACATGAGGACACAGATTGTAAAGATTGACGGTGAACTCAATAAATTTATGTGGAGCAAAGGTCTGCGTAAAGTACCAGTTAGAGTACGCGTAAAAATGGAACGAAAATTGTCTGATGATGATGATTCTGCCCATAATTCTACACATTAGTTTCTTATATTCCTGTCGCTTCTTTCAAGGTAATTTATTCATTTTATATAAAGGGCTCAGTTATTTAATGCTTTGTAGGCCTACAGAATGTTACTAGTGAAGCTGTTGAATTCTAATAGTTTAGATTAACTTTGGTATATTATTTCTCGTTATGTGATGAATTTAAACAGGTTTGTGTTCTAATTTATGCGCATTTTCCAATAATAAGCATTGCATTATAATTTAAAGTTTTTTTTAGTCATTCACTAAAGATATGTATAACAGTGCAGGTTTAGAATGATATGACTTACTAAAGTATATTTAGTAACTTATTTATTTTAAGAATGTACATTTTTTCAAATCTATATCATGCGCTTCGGTATAGGCTTATTTTAGATATAAAACTAACACTATTGAGTTTCTTCTTAAGATGTTGTATATCATGAATTAACTAAATTTGTATATGATGCAAATGTATTTTTGCTCTTTTATTCTGTAGGTTAGCGCTCCTTATTGTTAAAGCACCTTAATTAGTTAAAAATTATTCATTTACAAATGGGATGACTGACAGTTAGAACCGATGAATGATAATTTTGCAATCTATATTTTGATATGTAATAGTATCTAGTTGTTTCAGTATGATATTTAAAAGTCTCAAGTGGTGTATTTAGCTTTATAGAGAACGTGCAGATTTTTGCCATGCTTTATCTACTCGCTAGTTTTCTTTTATGAAAAACTTTATGCAACGCAAAAACATTGAATTATCATATCACGCATGTTTTTACCTTCTAATCTACTAATATTCTCTGATATGTACAATTAAAGTGATAAATCATCACACAGAACGGCATCTGTATCATTGTTTAAGTTTTTTGTTTATAAAATAAAATTAAAATTACGTACTTTTTAAAATTTGAAATACAATTAGCTTAGCATACAAAATTATTTAAAATTATTCACTAAGTAAATTTTAAGTTTTAATTATTTCTCATCAACACATTTTGGATAGCAGCTTGCATAGTGCTTGTTGTAATTCAGGTACTTATTCCTAATTACATCTTTCGGACATGTATTAAACATGTCCCAGTAAGTTCTGCTTTGATCTTTCATGTTTGTTACTTTTTTCTTAGATGGTAAAACAGCTGTTGAATTAAAATAGGAAAAGATGAATTGTGAATCTATTTGTAGTAAAGTAATAGGGCACCCTGTATTGCTTTTTCTACAATTTCTATAATTAAAATTTTGTAAAATCTAATTTCATCCATAATCAGAAAATGGTCCTAAATTGTAAGGAATTTAAACTCTTATAAAACATCAGTTAAGTATTAAAGAAAGAAACATTCATAAACATTTAGTACCTGCATGAACACAGCATTTTTGCTTTTTTTAATTAGTTTTAGCAATGAGGATGATATTTTGTAACTTTATGATTTTTAATAGGACATATATATAAAATTAATCGCTGACTTTCCAAAAGGTCTCTGTGCGTAGACAATTCGGACTTGTCATTTAGATAGCGTCTACCAGTGGTTGGTTTATCTTGTTGAAATAGTTTATCATACAGCTAAGCATATAAATTTTAAAACGTATAGATTATCAGATTTTTTTGACATAATTCCCTTTCTAAAGCGAAGACTAATACTTTTATGTAAAAAGTTAAACTATAAATTACACGCACTATTCTTTGCATCGATACATTACCATTAATACTGATCTGGAAAATCTCTTTTATTGCACACAGTGTAGTAGTCTATTCACCATCTGCTAGTTATTCAAAAATGATTTGTTTATCAAATAATAGTCAGCATTGATTAAAATCCGTTTATCAGCACTGTAAGTAGCGTCAAAAGTTTTAAAATTGTTTCTGTAGTAAATTAATTTATTATAGCGTGATAGCAATATCTATTGATGAATATTTAATAGTTTTATTCAGATAATATGGCTATAACTATCTTGTTACAATTTTACAATTACTCCTCTAAGGTTATTGTGTTTGTTTCTATTTGATCTTATTTGATAGACACTTAAAAGCATTCCTACCGTTATTCTAAGTGATTTCAAGTTAAAAAAATTTACTTTGTTTGTTCAAAGTAAATTTTTTACCACTTAATTCATGCTTTGTTTGAAGTGACTATATGGTTTGTAGATCAATAACAATTACATAAAATCTACAAACTATTCATTTTAAAATTTTATAGTGATATACGACAAATTTAAGGAACTAGTCTTATTTTAGCTCAATACAGTTTCTTCAGTTCACACGCCTTATACACAGATACAATACACTGTGCTTTTTATTGCGACATCATATCTCCAAAGCCTTCTATAAAAGGCACATAAAAACTATTTGCACTTTATGAAACTAAACTAGTTAATGCAAACAACTATATTCACTATTATATCCTTTAAAGGCCAACATTCTACACTACATTCAACCAGCTTGTAGTCAGTAATGTATTTACTTGTTATTTCATCGCCAATGACATCCGATCCACTACTTATTTTATTACAATTTATTATATCGTAGTTTTAGTTGTTGCTATTATTGGTATAAGAATAAACATTTATATTATAAAAAATGGTATACACATCAACAAACATGTATATAACACTACAAGAATCATGTTATATAGTAAGTTATGACATTCATCATGAACTCACTGTTACATATTCCTTGTTTTGTAAGAACTGTAGAGTAATGACTTAAGAAATAGGAAAAGATTATCATATTTATAGATATACTCACTAAGCAGAACAATATTCAGCATGAGAAAATCCATTATCTCCTAATTCAGTTATAAATAAGGCTTTAAATTTAAAATTATTATATCTAATTATTTTATGCAGCTTGTCTAAAAATAATTTTTGTTATTCTATATCATGTTTTTGTAGAGGTAGATTCTTAAATTGCACATTTCATCCAGATTTTACCGCTTCCAAAGTAGTTAATATCACTTAAAAAGTTTCGCACTCTTTTAGATTTCTACTGACGCGAAGAAAGAAACAGGAGTAGGTTGTGAAATTTAGATGATATAAGCTTCCGAGCGTGTTGAAATACACAGTACACACCTAGTGTTTTTGTAGTCTAATGGACATCAAGTTTTTTCCTTAAAAAAATTAAAGACATATAAAAGCAGCATAATAAAGTTTTAAGAAATATTCATCCGCTAGAGCCAATGAGAATTTAACAGTATTTATATTGCGATAATCAGCGATCAGTGCCGAAGTATGCATAATGTTATATTACAACTAAGAATAACTTATGTTCTGTTAATTTCTTTTTTGGTGCTGGTAAAATTTATTATGCTATGCTATTCACGTCTCCGACTTTTCCTAAAAATTCTATAGCATAATAACTTATTTTATCTAAGCAAACAACTAATACTCTAATTCTTAGATGAACCACGATGTATATACTATTATAACATCATTAATTTCTCTCCATCTTGTGGGTTTGGATTCTAAAAAATTGATAAAAGCAAAAAATTACTTCGTTTTATTAATGCTACATATAGATATATTGTCCTATTTATTTATTTCTTTTAAATATATATAACATAGGTTTTTGAATTTTCCTCAAAGCATTGGTTAAAGAACGATCAACACTATTTTTCAGAACTCCCATCAGGATTTTTTTAACATAAGATACAACTATTTCTTGGTAAGACCGCAAAATCAATATTAGGTTCAAATATGGTGGTGTTAGAATGACTTAACTTTGTTACACACTAATAAAACATCAAATTCGTCTAATAATGTGGACCGCGATATTTTTTTTGAATACTTTATACCAATGAAATTCGCTAATGAGAGTAACGTCAACCATATTATAAATAACCGCCGTCGACCATCTCTTCTTATTAACCTTTTAAAATTAGAATTTTTTTTACATGCAATCAACTGTGTCAATCAGTCTTAGGTATGGTTATAAGAGAATGTAACCTCAGTCTCCTTTTTCGCCTAATATGCGCGCGCCTAATTTTTTGTTTTTACTCAAGGTGTGCTCTAATACTGCTATAAAAAAGACTATACTATTGTACAAACAACATGTTTTTTAAAAAATTATTTATAAGGACTAGTGCTACGTTAGTGATAAAAATTATTGCGTCAAGTCAATTGTGAAGATGTGGCAATAGGTCCTAAGAAGGAAGACTAATTACTCTTTCTCACGATCAAAATAAAAGTATTGAAGAGAAGTGATTTCATAATCACATCGTTTCAGAGCATGACATTGAGAAATTGATATATAATGAAAAATAAGAAAACTTGCTGAAACAACTCAGCTTTTTACTAATAAAGTTTATTCATTGTCAAATATGAATAAAAAAATTATCCAAATCCATGTGATATCGAAAAAAACATCCTACAAGTTTATACAGAATATCAGAAAAAGAAAATGTATCGATATTAATATTGGTACAGATCTGAGTGAAAATAACCTATTCACTCATAGAAACAAACCATTTTTCATTTATGACTCTGGTTCTTTATCAGAAGACGGATATTAATATATGTCATCTCAATAACACGTATGTATGGATTGCCGACTGTACATTCAAAGTTGTACAAAAAATATTTTACTAGTTGTATACCATTAATGGTAAAATATTTGGAAAAATATTCCCATTGGTATACGTGCAAATGATTAACAAGACTGAAGAAAGCTACAATAAAGGTATTGACATTCTGTTGGAAAAAACGCGAGTTGTGCTCCTGAAAAATATTATTGTTGATTTGGAATTTTTCCAATATAATGCTTTAAAAAACAATAGAATTTTTTCTGCTTATTTCATTTCAGTAAATGCATTTTGAGAAATATTCAGAAACTAGGTATTTCAAAAAACTATCTTCAATGTCAAGATTTTAGATTATTTGTAAGATGTTGATGATCACTAGCATTTATGCCAGTAGAAAATGTGAAAACTGAATTCAGTAAGCTAAATGCTAAAGCCAAAACTTTTGGAAATGCAAAATTAATTTTATATTTTGAATATCCAAAAAAAAATTTTATAACATCATCAGAGTATGTAATGACATCTATTAGGCTCACGACAGAGTTCTAAATAATGTTGATTATACATCGAATGCGGGTGAATTATTCTACAGACATTTTTATTCTCGCTTTTGGCAGTCACATTTTTTGCTAAGATTTATTAATTGAACAATTAAAAGAAAATCAAAGTCTTGTAGAGCAAGATATAAATTATATCATGTGCTTATACTCAGAACTCAAAAGAAGTTGTTATGCTAATAACTTGGAAGAATTCACAAAAAAATCTGAAACTATGATCTGTTTATTTAGAAGCCATTGTTAAATCATACAATTGAGAATTAAACTACATATCTACATAAAAGTTTAATTTTAGTTAATTATAAAATTTATATTTTTTTCGGATGTATAATTTGTCTAATTTAGCAAGAATCTTCAAAAGTTGGGCGAATGTTCGCCTTACGAATCTTAATCCTGCAATCAGAAGTATCAATCAGTCTTAGGTATGGTTAAGGCTATAAGAGAATAAATTCTCATTTTTCTTTTTTGCATTATTTATTCCATTTTGGTATTAATTGATGATGCAATCAATAGGATAAGTGCTATTCCTTTTTTGAAACTCAAGAGAGAATCAACTTTTTATTATAAAACGGATAATGGGATGTAAAAACACTGTTTTCTAGTTTACTTATCAACTTAAGGAACATCTCGTTTGTTCTTACGAATATCCCCCATTATTGTTATAATTAAAACACCAATTTGTCAGCAAGTGGAAGAGATATAAAAAAGTTACCTTATAATATATTCCTTACAATTTCCTTCGAATATAAAAAAGTTACTAGACAACTGCTTTACAAATATACATATCGTTTTTCACAAACCTTACCGAAATACATTAATAAATTATGGGTATAATTAGTCAATGAATCAGGAAACAAAAAAATTTAATGCTATCAACCACAGCTTCAGAAGACATATCGCTTAAGGGACATTTACTTCAAAAAGCACTAGTTTTTTATCAATTGTGAGCTCAAGATTTGGAGTGATAAATATTGATCATCTGTTTTCCCATGTATCCAAAATTTATCTAATAGGACAAAATTTGGCAGTCTCATGTCTACTATCCCTAGTTTAAAAATCATTAAAATGCAAGGGTCTAGTGAATTTGATAAATCTGCGTAGATGCATCAATTGGCAAATATATCTTTTCGTTATTTTTACTCCATAAAATGATTATGGATTCAAATATTGCCTTGAAGAAACCAATATATACAAGAATACCAATATATACCATAAATTAATCGTACAACTCCTTCCAGTTATCTTCACAATTAAAATATCCGAATATGTTAGTATTAGAAATAAAATTTTGAAGTAATTCTTCCTAAAAAAATATTGTAAAACGATTTTTGATATCAAAATTTTTGAAGTTGAACACGCAATTATGCTTTATGTTGTATGTTTCCTATAAATTCTTTAGTCTAAATCAGCTGATAAGATGCCCTATGGAATAATCTCATCAAATTATAAATTTTTATTCCACTTTTTCAGCACATTCTGAATCGAAAAAAAATATCTTAAAACATGTCTTAAATTCCGCTGAAATTAGATTCATTTTAATAACAGAACGATTACGAAATGTATCCGTGTAATTGTTGTGTCGGTTTAAGACGTTCAGGATTGGGATAAAAAAATTCCACGAATTTCAATTTTTTTGTCATTGGACTGTCTTATCATCTTTTTAAGTAATTTTATGTTAATATTTGACATGGTGTTAAAACATTAAGTATGTAATATTTGGACTTTTCGTGCGCTAGGTGTATATACTTGATTTATTTTTTAAATTAAGCAGAAAAATTATCTTATTGTTCTAATTTTAAACATAGAATTTTTTCCTGATGAGCAACTAGGGGTCCATTTATTTTATAAGGGTAAGTGCTATAATCTGTTGTCCAATGTGGCTCTGGGGTATATTACACCCTAGAATTGTTCGGCAGGTTAATTAGTTTAAATACCCATCGTGACAATTTGAAAAAATGCAAAATGAAATGATTCAAGCAGCTTATAGTTTCTAGGAAAAATATTGTATAGCTTAAAAAAGACTAAGCCTATAAACTATATAGCATAATAATCACGCCATATCTTGAAATTAGTAAATAAACTTTTGGAAATAGTAGAGAGTATTTGGAATATATTAGTAAATTTTCATATTGTCGAACTGAACATGATTCAAGAATATTTACAGTAGTCGTAAATATTCTATAATATTTACATGAAGTTTTCTTATCGAAAGAGTCATACTAATTGAAAGCACTAGTTTGACATAGAGGTAGCATGATATAGCTAAAAATATAGTATAATAAGAGATAAAGGTCAAAAATATACTTTTAAGGATAATTAATTGAATCGAAATATATTTTCAATATCTCTGTTATCGAAAATATTTTACTCATTATAGATATATAGCTCTGTTTGGCACGATTATTAGAATCCTGAAATCAATTATAAGTAAGAAATTAATTATATAGATCAAATCAAAAAATATTTTAAAATATTAAGCATATTGATAATTTAGTATAAATGATTTTTTTATAATTTTCTTAACTTTTTTATACAAGAAGAAAATCCCTGGTACAGAAAATTAGGCTCCATGATTTGTGCTGGCTAATCTTTCCCTGTTTTGCGCTCTATAGAGTCCAAACTCACACCATCGTAAATTTTTTAACACCAATTCAACAGCGACTGTGCATCAATCGGTGTTATTTAATAAAGTTAACAAGATAACCATTCTCAAACCTATATTTAAGATGACACATTAATCTAACTATATAGGATCAATTTATAGCATGAATAAAAAAAATTAATTAATAAAAGTATTATATTATTTCTCTTATCAAAATGAGTCCCGAATCGATGTAAATCTTCCTTTTTATTTTTTATTATAGTAAAATAATGATAAGGTGCATTGTACGGGGTTAGAACTATAGCTCGTAATTTTTTGGCAACGAGCAAGACTAAACTACATATTAGATTACAATTAAACAGAATAAAATTGTTTCTTAGAGAAATAACTTTATCAATAGAAAAATCTGTCACTTTAATATGTAATTATAATATTTGCGTCTAAATTTTATCATTTTTACATCTAACATAATTCTTTACCTTTTCACTGGATCATATAATTATAGATAGTTCACTCAATATCAAATATTTTCACCAAATTTTGCTCAAATGTGAAGACTCATATCCAATTAATCGGTGATAACTAATCTAAATAGTTGTACATGACTAAAATTGTAAGAAAATTATGACAAGCTGACACGATACACTTCTATTAAATGATTCTTTATGTAATTTTGTAAATCAAAGAATTTGGATTTCACAGACAATAATCCAGTCCTTAACTTTGTAAAAAAGTGGTTTTCGTTATTAATATAATAGAGAAATATTATGAAGTCGAATAAAAACCCTGATGTCATGCTTAGCAATCTTACAAATAAATAATCATGAAAGTATTTTATGAGAACTTGTAAATGATGTGGAATAATTAGGTCGTGAGAAAATAATTTTGAATAACACGATGTAATAACGCATTATGCCGGCGTAGACCGAGAACTCTAGCTAACTGTAATAACTTATACTATTGTACTATCTTAAAGCATGACTATTCTTACGAAATATGTATCTATATTACATTTGTGCGGAACGCGAGAAATATGCAATTTGAATTTGATTTTAAAAAGCTAATTGATACCCAACTGCACACTCTAGAACTAATGGCAACATCTAATCAGTTGAATGATGATAATGCCTACGCATTCATGGCACTCGCAATTACTCCAACAGAAAGATACTTCATTTTACCAACTGATATTGATATTGCTCAATTCGGAAGAATTCAAACTCTGAAACATAGAATAATTCAATATGCGGAAAAATATCGTACTCCTGATGAAGCTTGTAACAATTTTATGAATGCAGAAATACAATTAAATGAGAAGGTGGAAGAGTTTGCAAAACGCTTATTAGAATATATTCGTACAGCTAGGCCATCAACGACTCTTGATGATATTCTCTTTATAGCGCAAACAAAAATTATATCCTGTGTTAAGGAACATACTCACGAAGCAATTTTGAAATGTGATGATGAGATCCCACAAACCAAACTTGCTGATAAAACTCAAATATTTATTGATGCAAATAGTACAAACTCAACAGCTGCTATATCCAAAAATGATACAAGTGAATCCTCAAATGCCATCGCCAATGAAAGGAACTGTCGACGCAAATTTAACCATCCCATTACTAGTTGTACAAGATGTGGCAGTCGTAATCATACAGCGGACGTTTGCAGAGGAGAAGCTATATGTTCATGATGTAGGAAAAAAGATCATCTAAACAGAAAATGTCGATCATATCGAAAAAACGAGCCTTAGGAGTGATTTTCTGTCAGATCGCTTTCGAAGAAATACTGAACAAGAGGACTACTAATGCAATAGAAAATTTAAATTTACCATGAACCACAAGTATCTCATTCAAAAACCCAAATAACACATATTGTGCCTTAATCGACACTGGCTCTGCTTATACTATTGTCAAACGCAGCATTATCCAAAAAAAGTCAACATTAGAGAGTTGCAAAATGATATTGTTCTCGGCAAATGGCATGCTAATCAATATAACACATTCAGTTTCTATTAACGTACACTCTCCAACAATCATATACCAAACAAAAGCCCTCGTCACTTCAAACCTGATATTTGATGCTATTAATAAAAGGGATTTTATATCACAATATTCTAAGGAACAATCAATAGAATCCTTATTCAAAAAACTCGATGTTAATGATTACTCATGTATATTAGTACAACCATTTGTTGATTCAAGATACAAAACACATCTTGAGTCACTACTAAGGAGTTACAGGCACGTTTTCGCCCGAGGGGTTAAGGCCTTTCAAAATATATAAAACCATCAAACGCTATATAACCACAAACTCTCAAACCCCTGTAACTTCGCGACCCTACTGCTTACCACTCCATCACCACCATGAAGTTGATAAACAAATTGAAGAAGCATTGGCAAATAGAATCATTCAACACTACTAGCCCTAGGTGTTCTTCAGTAGTGATAACAAAGAAAAAAAACAATGAAATACGAATGTGTGTGGATTATCAAAAACTTAATCATATTACCAAAAGAGTTAAATACCC